>NC_086060.1:1217121-1520151 GCF_947568885.1 Cydia strobilella
TTTACCTATTTCAACTCAAACCGCCCAATCAGTCCAACATTAAAGCGTTTTTCCGAGCATAAACCACTCGCCGAAAATAAACAGCCGGAGAAAAACGCGCAATGGCCGGCGCAAAACGAACCTCAACTCGGGCGACCTTAGTGCATGCTGTTTTGCAGCGCTAATTGAAATCCGCCGTGAGAAACGTCCAGTCTGGCGTGGCGGAAGCTAAAAGGGAACAGCGGAATATAACAGAAATTTACTAGCTAGCTTTTGATGAAGGCAAAATCGATGAGGTATTTCATAGACCTCATTGATTTTGCCTATTTTGCACAATCTGCTTGTGGCGCCTTCTGGCCATCTCTAAGGTAGAACAGTATGGTTCGACCTTCTAACCGTATCAAACTCATGTGAATGAATTACGGGCAATGGCATATACTTGGAAATTTCGACCCATGACACCGTGGCCGGATAGCCGAGTGGTTCAGGCACCTGTCCGGTAAACGGAGGACGCTGGTTCGATTCGAGCTCTGGAGATTGGAGGCTTTGGTCATTTTTTTCTTCGTATATGATAATTACTTCAGTTTGAAATCAAGTTACAAAACTTGGTGTTTTTATCAGTATATTAAGTGTAGCAAAATAAGGGGTGCCCCGTCGTACAATAAAAAAAAAGGTTTTTTTAACCACCCTATTATTATAGTGACGGTTAAGACTAGACTCCTTCTAATCATCTGCTTTAACACTCAACGCAGTTGTTCGGACGAGTTCTTTTCAACTTGTTAGAAGACTCTCTTTTGTACAGACGGCCATGGACGGTATGACGGACGCGGCCAGCATTAGCCAATTAGCCAAGGTCTGGAACCACTGAGATTGTAAAACTAACTACAGGGTTAATGCCTGGGTGAAAAAGTAGGAGAGACCTTGGGCCCGTGTCTCAAAAGCTTGTAACTTGTAATACAAGCGGATGTCACTTGCTGACAGCTTTTGTTAGAAAGGGACTTCCACTTGTATTACAAGCTACAAGCTTTTGAGAAACGGGTCCCTTAGCTGCGGCTTAACGACCTATAAGTCTAATCGACAGTGAGTCCCTGCCTACAAAGCAGGAGATCCCGGGTTCAAACCCTGGTGAGGACGTTTAATTGTGAGTTTATCATCAGTATGTATGCTTAAGTTATGGATGTTATCTAGCTTGACCACAGAATAAGTAATAGAATTATCATACAGCACGGCCACGCACCGCCCCGCCCCGATTAGAATTACCTCGCCCCGCGACATCAGATTGAAGAGCTTTTGGCGAACGCTTATCTCTAAAGCCTATTATAGCACACAAGACTACATGAATGATGAAACACCGTGGGATTGTGATTGAAAATAATTTATTATTTATTATTATGTTAATAATGATGAAATTGATAATTCAATGAATACCAATATTAGGTAATCCGTATTTTTTGACATTTTGATTTTTATTCTAGAAAGTTTCTAGACTAGTATTTTTTATACAATTTTGGTGTTTGACGATCCTTTTGTGAAATTCTTATTATTAAGTTTGACATATCTATAATAATTTAATGTTTTTAAGAATAATAATAACTGCATCAATAAATTGCTCTGATATTTAGATTAAGGTAATATTTGTAAAACTTGACAATTTAAAAGTGCTTGTTGCTAGGCCTATTTGAATTAAAATACTTTGACTTTGACTTTGACTTAGTTCGGTTTTTAAGCAACTTACTCACACAATGACGCATGACTGTGTGCCGTTCACACATATAAACGCAAATGATTTTTGATGTATGGCGTGTCCGCAGTGTGGCTTTACTTAGTTTGGGACTCGGTCTATCTATGTATTTTAAGATTGTCCCCTAATATTTAGTATTTTTTTTTATTACCTGAATGTAATTGTAGTTATGATTGTATAAACTTATTAAGCGATTTTTTCTCCGCTAAAGTATGTAACTCACGCCACCCTGTCAGAGGAAGCGGACATTTTTTTCCTTCAATGGCGCTGAGCGACAAAAAGCGAGCGCTGGCGGAATGGAGCGCTTGCACACTGTAATTACTACTGTGCCACGATAAGTAGACCAGACGAAAGACAAATGTATGCGTTTTACAATACAGAGTATTGTCATATAACTGAGATAAATCAAATTGTTGCATTCAAACTAATATTCACATGAACCTAGCCCCCACTATACAATCGAAGCTACGCTATCTAAAGAAATCTAATAAAATGTGATAGGCAGGTGAATGAACTCCATGTCAGGTGAATGAAAACGAGTGACCGGTAATCGAGAACGAATGCAGCTTACTAATACCATTCAATAACCAGTCAAAATTTTCATTTGAATTTGTACTGATTTCTCTCTAACCTGCCTCTATTGTCGATAACCTGGGTATAAATTATCTTTACCCCTGTCATTGATATCGTTCATCTGTATTTCAAACGCCTATACTTAATAAAATAAAATAAAATAAGCCTTTATTGCTGTTTAACACAATAATAATATGTTCTAAGTGGGTACCTTTACACTATATTTCTTTAATACTACACTATATATATATATCTATATTTCTCAACTAAGTGAATCGGCAGCCGGTTTCCGTCTCCTCCTTTTTACAGCTTGTCCTTCGACATAGGCCTCCTCTAAATCTTTCCATTTTGTTCTGTCCTTTGCAGTTCGTCTCCATGTTGGGCCAGCTATTTTCCTTATGTCGTCTTCCCAACGTTTGAATTGTCCCCCTTCGTTTCTTTTCCCGTCCCGCGGGTACCATTCTGTTATTAATCTTGTCCACTTTTCTGTTCTTTCCCTTAACATATGCCCTGTCCATCTCCATTTTAATCGTTTGTAAACAGATTGAATGTTTTTGAATTTAGTTTTATTCTTTATAATTTGTAGACTAATCTTATCTCTGCGTTTTACTCCTAGAACACTTCTTTCCATTCCATTTTGACACACTTTAATTTTATTTATTTTGTTCTTCAGTCAGTGCCCATGTTTGGCATCCATACGATAAGCATGGGAGGATACACGTATCATATACCTTTCTTTTCTCTTTAAGAGGCATGTTTTTGTCCTTCATGATTTCGCTTAAAGGGCCCTTACTTAAGGGCATACTTAAGGGGCCCACTGACTATCAGTCCGCTGGACGATATCGGCCTGTCAGTTGTTCGGAACTATCAAATTTTTGTTCTAACTGACAGGCCGATATCGTCCAGCGGACTGATAGTCAGTGGGCCCCTTTACCTTCTAATCTAAACTAATCAAAGGAATATAGCATGCCTTCCACATTTATCAATAGTTTCATTTACATTTTAATGATCCCAATTAAAAAAAAGAGTAATCGCAACAATTCACAACAGACGGACAGACGGACAGACGGACAGCGGAGTCTTAGTAGTACCCTTTGGGTACGGAACCCTAAAAATGCGAAATCGCAACATTTTTGTAAAAAAAATTACGACCTGTCTAGCCTAGTGGGTAGTGACCCTGCCTATGAAGCCGATGGTACTTGGTTAGAATCCCGGTAAGGGTATTTATTTGTGTGATGAGCACAGATATTTGTTCCCGAGTCATGGGTGTGTATTTCAGTATTTGTACATTATATATATCGTTGTCTGAGTACCCACAACACAAGCCTTCAGGATCTTTCCATGGGACTTAGTCAATTTAAGTAAGAATGTCCTTATAATATTTATTTACTCATAATATTTATGTTTGTATGGGAGCGGCTTTTTGGCGGCGGGTTTCATGTGACTCTTAACATCTATGGCGGCTAAATTAAAATTAGAATTGGATTAAATTACGACAAATAGATTGCTTGCCGGTCTCTTAGGCGCCATGCCAATGTAAATCTAACTAAAATTACCGCCAGACACTGGGTATAAACTGTTCATTTTAAGCTCGTAATTTGGCATTTCCTCTACCAATAAAATTGTATTTTATGCTGATGGATAAAACTAAAACTGTAAATAATCTCAGTAAAATAACAAATGTACGATCTAGTAGCAAGTTGCTCCCGATCCAACTAAGCTATCGAGGTTTCCGCTCTAATGCGATTTTATGTATCACCAGATTAAAAACGTAAGCTACGTGACGAAACGGCTGAAAACGTTACAATATTGCGACCACTTTAATGTATGAAAATGTAGGTATACATACTTACATACTTAGCTGTCAATATATGGCATAACTTTTATAGGAAGTGCGATATGGCAGTCCGTCCATAGATGGAAAATCATTTTGTACGGAATGTGCTACATCACGCAATTTCCGAAATTAAACTATCGTGAGACATAATTATTTCAAAATATTTAGATCAGTACCGTTTCACTCACTATTGTTATTAATCACTTTTTGGCGACATGTTTCGGATTCGTCGGGAAACCTTCCTCAGGCACGAGTGTCCGCGGCGGTTGTACTCCGTGAACAATAGTGAGTGAAACCGTACTGATCTAAATATCACGCAATTTCTAAAATAGAACTGTGTCCGTGAACTTGTTAGGGCGTCCGCTAGATGGCGCGGGTGAACGGAGCAGGCGCACGCACGCGGGTGTCATTGTAAGGAAAATCCGTCGCACGCGTCCGCGCCAGTTAGTTCGTACTATTTTTTAGCGGACGCCCTTAAACCTACTTATATCTGAACTCTGGCCAGATCATTGAGATCACACGCCAGGGATACAGAATAAACTACAACTTATACGGACATACAGGATGTGATTTATTCGGGCCGGAGGTGTTTAAATCACTACGTTTTCGGACCAAGGAAGCAGATTCTGATTTCACAATTTAATACGGTTTCCCTTTTTTTACAAGCTTTTATTTTAACTTGCAACTCGTATGTATGTTCAGATCAAATCTTACAAGCTAATTTAGACTTGAACAAGTCAACCTCACATAATGGGTGACAATACCATCAAGCTGATCTGATGATGAACACAGGAGGTGGCCATAGGAACTGTAATAAAACACAATCTAATTGTGTTTGGGTTTGTTGGAATTGTCTTGATGAGTTGATTGTTTAAAGAAAATACAGTTGACGATAAAAGTTTGAAATTAGTTATTTATTTTACAAGGGGGCAAAGTTGTTGTTTAACCTCTCGTGCTAATATTGATACCCAATCAAGCGAGATTCTAAAATTGAATTTATTCGAAAAATGGAATCTTGAGCGTTGCGAGAGTTTCAAGGCACGAGGGTTAAACAGATTTTGCCACCGAGTGAAACACAACATTTTTCACCACACCAACACAAGGAAAATACTAACTGTAAAATATCAAACAAAATCAAAGCAAATCAATTCAAAGTTAATGTTATTTAATATGTAACATTCAAAATCATCATTTAAAAGTCAATTCTACCAGCCCACATAAGGAAACAACTCAAAACTTGCATTTGATTACTTTGCCCCACATGTGGATAAAATGCCACTTTCTCATCAGTTTTTGAACAATCAAGAGAGTATTAAATCATTTTACGGTTTAGACTCACTTGTTTTAGTCACTCGCGCGACATGTTTCGGAGAGCCTAGGTCTCAAGGAAGGGTCTAGGAATCAAGAGAGTCTTTACCAGCTGGTGTGGTGAAAAACTTATTTTGATACGATCTTGAGTCAGCATGCGCCGCTGCTCCTAAAGTCGTATCAAAATAAGGTCAAAACCTTATCAAATTGTTAAATCTGATTCGGGCCCCTGGCTTCGCGGACGTAGGCGCTCCTGTGGGAATTTAAAATTTCCCGGTAAGGGGAGTTTTTCTCGCCTGTATATTAAATTGGCTACGAGCGATGTTTATTTTTATACTTTCTGTAGGTGTTTGCGGTTTTCGTGTATTATTTATGAAGTGTTATTTATTGTGTTGTTTTGCTCGTCAAAACATCTCAGGAAATAAAATGAGCACAAATATAAGTGAAACAAATAATGCTGGTCTACGGCGGAATTATTTTTTATCCATATAAGAGGCACCTAAAAGCTGAAAATCCCTTTATAATGTAAAGCAATATTTTCGTACCTAAAATTTCAGTAGATACCTAAACATTTGGATTAATTAAGTGACTCGTTGTAGAGATCCTCCGAAATAGGGCTCTTAAGGGGCCCACTGACTATCAGTCCGCCGGACGATATCGGCCTGTCAGTTAGAGCAAAAATTTGACAGCTCCGAACAACTGACAGGCTGATAGTCTGTGGGCCCCTTTAGAGTTCAGCAGATGAGGTCTTTTGGCTGATGTGATGATAATAATAAGTAGGTAATATAATATAATAATTGCTACGACCGGTTCATGATTGTCTATTGTGAGACTGTGAATGGGTTCCAACAGGCGTTCTACATTAAACCTACATTAAAGCTCTCCAAGGGGCCTCTACGTGTTGGATCTGTATCCCCACGCAAGCCTATCAAAAGACCGGGATTTATATACCCGTGATATCTAGGGAGATAGAAATAGTAGGTAATTACGAATAAATGAACAAGTCGAAACGTTATTTACAATGATAAAGGGAGAAGGGTGTCAAGTGCTAACGGTTCCGCACCCGGAACCCTGACAATCCGGGTTGCGTAACGCATCGACACCATAACGTGTTTACAAAACGTTTTTTAGTTCTGAGATATTTTTTTTACATCAACACTAGTTTCAAGATATTGAAAAGAAAAAGAAATAAGAAGAAGATATAAGAAAAAGTAAGGGCAAATCGCCTAGCGTGTTACGGGCATATGATGCGGAGGGATGAGTCATGTGACGAGAAAGGTATTAAGAATGAATGTGGAGGGAGGTACGAGGAGAGGAAAACCGAGGAAAAGTTCGATGGACTGTGTGAGAAATGATATGAAACGAACGCAAGTGTAAGATGAGATGACGGGTGACAGAGAGGTAAGAAAGACAAAGACGATGCTGCGCCAACCCCAAGTGAATGGGACAAGGGCAAGCGAATGATGAATGATGACTAGTTTCAAGATATTGATTTTAGTTGTTTGAAAAAAGATTTTTTTTCTTTTTTTTTAGTTTTCCTTTCTCCAAAGAGCTATCACTATCAACTTGTAATAATCTACGAGTCATCATTCGCTTGCCCTTGTCCCATTCACTTGGGGTCGGCGCAGCATGTCTTTTTCTTCCATACATCTCTGTCACCCGTCATCTCATCATTCACTTGCGTTAGTTTCATATCATCTTTCACACAGTCCATTGTAATAATCTACAAGTAATACATAAATTCGGAGAAACTCACTAGTACTAATATTGGAATCCACTGCCTCCACCCCAAAAGTCACTCACCCAACCACTCAGCTATTCCTCTAAACCAGGGTTTCGTAAAGTGGGGTCGACGGACCCCTTAGGAGTCCGTAGCATGTTTATCAGGGGTCCGCAGTAGGTCAGTTACTGTAAACATACTTATTAGAAAATCTTATAGTACCTAAACTTGACGAGATCTAAAAGTGTAATTATTTTCCTTGAATATTTTTTGACAGTGAGATTGTTTAAATTTTGAGTGGTCCGTGACTGCAAACTTTCTTTAAGAAACCCTGCTCGTTACATAAAGCACCAGAAATTATCACACTGACACAATAAAATTATTCCTAATGTAACAGTTTTCTTTCCTCTCCGAAATGAAAATCCTGATCCTGCATCGCTCCTATAAAACTCCCTGTAAGAGATAATAAAAGTCAGAACTTCCCTTACCCTAATTCTAAGGGGGAAGCCCCAGGCCATAAACAATCTGCTAACATTTCAGGGCAAATGTGGCGTTTCGTGCCTAAAGGGACCTTGAAGACTATCCTGATTGTAATCACGGGTTATGAATTAGATCTGGATTTGTTATGGATAAGATCTGTCTCAGTATCAGATCAGTCTCAAAATTGATATTTGAGTGTCGTTGTGAATAATAGAATAGAATAGAATAAGATTTTGAAGAAAACAAACAATACATTATTACATAATATAAAAGAAAACATAAAATAAGATTAAAGTGCCACGAAATGGCGTCATCTCAGCATGTTGCTGATGACTTCCAGCGCTGATCTTCCGATGAGATCAACAGGTGAAAAGAATCACGGAAGGTAACAGACAAGAAGAAACGAGACATAAAATAACATACAATGAACAAATAGTTAAATAAAAAGAAAATCGTGAAAGTTTAAATCAGTGTGATATTAAGATTGACGAAAATCCACTTTTGCACTGACAGATCATATCCATAACAAATCTAGATCAAAATCATAACCTTTTACTCATTATTACAATCATAATTATACTTCCTTGAAATAAGCTAATTCAAAATCATAGTAAAATACTTTTTTTTCTATGATCATACCTAAGATGGTATTAAAGTGAAGTGTGATACTAATTACCATAGTACCTATACCTACTTTCATAATATTGTCATGTAGTTTTGTATAATATCGTCTCTAGATACCTTTATTGAAAATTATGTCCGCAAACAGAGTTTCCGAAAGAATACGTATTGGTAAATTAGATGAATATTGTAATTTTAGTTTTTGTGTTTAAGAACTGTCTTAAGAACTACATTTTAAAACCGATTTTAATATAAAAAAATTAAAGTATAAAAAGAAACTAGCTGCAAATACACGTCTATCCCTATATATTACTAATATACAAAAACAAAACAATACTTTCTTAGTACTGAAGTACAATACTACTGAAGAAGCGCTGGTAGCCTAGCGGTAAGAGCGTGCGACTTTCAATCCGGAGGTCGCTGGTTCAAACCCCGGCTCGTAGCAATGAGTTTTTCGGAACTTATGTACGAAATATCATTTGATAATTACCAGTTGCTTTTTGGTGAAGGAAAACATCGTGAGGAAACCGGACTAATACCAATAAGGACTAGTTTCCCCTCTGGGTTGGAAGGTCAGATGGCAGTCGCTTTCGTAAAAACTAGTGCCTACGTCAATTCTTGGGATTAGTTGTCAAGCGGACCCCAAGCTCCCATGAGCCGTGGCAAAATGCCGGGATAACGCGAGAAAGAAGAAGGAAAACAAAACAATACCTAGACTGTGATTTGTTCCCTAGTTGCCCAGTTGTAAAATAGAAGTTTTCACAAAAACGTCGATATATCTAGAAACTGTCATAAGGCCCCTTTTCACTCGAAATGCCACAAAATGCAACACCTCTGTGATAAGATTTAGGAAACTGGCGGAAATTTTTCAGTTGAGCTTCAACTTTTTCTCGTTTACCCAGAATCAAGTTTTTTGTAGCTTTAATAGAAATTGTTCCGTGACCGAAGAATTGTTCTGTGTAGGTCAATGAACTTGTCGTTCTCTCTTTGTTTGAGGGACTGTCGGCGCGATTCGAGAAATGAATTAGAGATTCACTAAATATGAAATCTAGTAAAAATTACGTCGCATAGCGTCGCAAATTATTGCGGCGCTATGCGACGTAAGCGCCATC
The DNA here is from genome assembly GCF_947568885.1 of Cydia strobilella. Classification (NCBI taxonomy): domain Eukaryota; kingdom Metazoa; phylum Arthropoda; class Insecta; order Lepidoptera; family Tortricidae; genus Cydia; species Cydia strobilella. The sequence continues at coordinate 1,226,493 of NC_086060.1, forward strand.
CAATATTAATTGGAGCGGCGTTAATAATAGCGTAAGATTTAACCGCCATAAGGTACCTTTATCCGTGGGACGTCACATATCTTTACTATTACATATCTAGTGAATCTCTAATTCATTTTCCGAATCGCGCCGTGTGATAGAGAAAGTATATGGTATAACATACATATTATGTGGTATGGACATAATTTGAGACTCGAGAAAGGACAGGAGGTTATTATAAATCATCATTACGATCATCATCATCCAACGCAGACGTAGTCACAGGTTAAAGCTAGTATGAAATATACAATTCTCGTAGAATGATTTGGAACCTACCTACTCGTACATATTATTTAATTCATTTATTCATATAAAACAATTACACAGTTACATATATTTTAAATGCGTCAAACTGGAGCAACCAGTTTATTGGCGCGCCGCGCTCAATTCTTTCTCAATGAATATTTAGGTAAATGTTTACATTTGTGACTTATATTCTATTGTTAGTAGAAAAGAAAAAAAGAAATCATGCATTTGTTTATGAGAATAATTTTATATTTTATGTAAGTATAGCTATATAATGTTGTTACTGATATTTTAATACGTACATGTTGGGTAACATAATACCGTATTTTCGCATAGATTTCGACACAGCTCTCCGATAAGTCGCCGACGGGCAGTCATATCCGCCTCGGTAATTACAGATTGCAACGGTGAAAAGATTACACATGTTACACTCAGCTGTTGCAAATTATGCTTTATTGCTAGGAAGATAAAATAGTAGTTACAATACTTTCAACAGGAAAGAGAAGATATTAAAAGCTGTCCATGTAAAAGCGGAAATTAAAGGCACTAAAAATTAGATTGAATTTTTTAATTTGAGACTAAGGGAACCTATAAAGATAATTTCGCCTTAATAGGAAGAATTACTGCAATATTCTGCCGCCAGAGTGCAGCACTAGCACCTATCGAAAACCATATACATACTGTGCCTTAAACATTTTTTTGACAAGTCGTAATTATGACGTTGATGCATCAAGGCGGGTTGTTTACAGATGGCCTACCGCGAAACGCAAAAATTTAAATTTCGTTATCTGCCTCTGTATCGATCGAATATTTTTTTTTTTTTTTTTTTATGAATATGCAAGAGGGATAGGTACAAAGGCAGAAACCGAACTTTCGATTTTCGTGTATCGCGGTAGACTGTGTGATTGTATATAGAGGCTATATAGGTTCTTAATTAGAATATGATGCCGATGATATACATAGGTACTTATGAAAACCATTTCATACATTTTGAACTCGGTCGTCACCTGCAGGATTGGCCTCGACCAGTATTTCCTAGCGCAGAGGTGTCCAACTGTCTAATAAAACGCCGCAAGCGCGATGGGCACCTTTGGGTCCGTAGCGATGCGGGATGGGTTATTCGAGGACCTAGTTAGGTAGATTGTATCATTTAGTTTAGATTTTGGTTTAGTGTTTGTGACAGGAAACTTTCCAAGTATTCGCATTCATGAAACATCATACGTCATAAAAGGTTAATACTACTAAACTTATGTTATAAACTCTAAAGTAATTCGTTATTTTAGTTTATACTAGCTTTTGCCCGCGACTTTGTCTGCGCGGACTTATTAACAGCAGCTAAAGCAAGCATAGCGCCTGGAAAAAATTTCATAGCAATTATTCAATTTGAGCATATTTTGCACACAAATTAGCAGACACTTCATTAATTATCTCGATTCCACCCCGCTTTTTACTTTCTTAAGGGATGAATTTCGGGATAAAAACTATCCTATGTCCTTCTCAGGGACTCAACCTATCTCTATGCCAAATTTCATCTAAATCGATTCAGCGGTTTAAGCGTGAAGAGGGAACACACAGACAGATAGACAGACAGACAGACAGACTTTCGCATTTATAATATTAGTATGGATAGTTTGTTCCCTTTAACTAATACAATCCGAAGTATAAACAACTTGCTTACTTTAAGTAGTCAAGTAGTCAAGGGTCACTTTGCGTTTAGGATAAAGCTATTGATTAGTTAGTTAATTTTTATGTGATTTGATTACCATAAAATATGGAAACGTATCCAGCAAATGAGGGCTTTAAACATGTAATTTTAATAAATCTGGGTAAAACAAAAAACCTGTGGAACATTTATTTTATACATAATTTAACACACGTGGATGTAACATTATTTTAATCCCAGCGCGGATTAAAATATGGAGTACCGCAAGGCTTAGTCTTTAGTCCGGTGCAGTACGTTATTTTTTTTTTTTAAGTCTGCACTAACTGAGAAGAGTATGCACAAGGTATACCTCAAGGTATGCCTTCCTTTTGAAGCTAAGTTATAATTAAATTGATTTTCCGACCTTATTTCACTTGACTGCTACTTGAACACAAATAAATTGCCCTATTTCATAACTTTTACGGTACTATTATTATGTCACATAATCCGTACATGAGCTTTCGTACTTTGCAAGCTAGCGACGCCCAAATACAACAAGGTGCAAATTATCGATAGCGGATTCAAAGTACATTAACTGCAACGGTATGAGGACGGTTGTAACAATGGAAGACAAATTGTAAAATGACTCTTTCAAAAACTATTGCAAATATGTTATATGTTTTATTTTAAGCCGCCATTGATATAAAGTCAGGACATGTTGTGCCCCATATGTCACGACTTGATATGTAGGTATATGGATTGTTTAAGAAAGAAAGAAGAAAGAAAAAGCATTTACACTGATGTAGGGCATAATTTTTTATTTTTTTTATTTATAATTGTTTTCCATCATATTTTCTCGGAAACGTTCCTATTTGTCCTGCTACTTCAGTCAACCTCAGTACTTTTTGTACCGAGCCTGACTGAAATAGCAAGACACGTTCGTACGTTTCCGTGAAAATACGATGGAAAATAATCATGCCCTACATCTGTGTGCATTTTGTTGCTTGGCGTTGATGACATTTTTATACCTTTAATCGAATAATTTTCAATTAAAAGGCCACAATCCGAAAAAAAGTCATTTGCATCGTGGTTTCCTAAAACCACACAATATTTTTTTTTAATCAATGCTTCATTATAATTAAATACCATGTAGGTTACAAAAAATACTAAGTACGAATACCTTATTCTGAAAACTCGATTTATTTTTTGTTTTCTTGCAAACGTTACTAACTGACGTGCCCTCAAAATGCCTCCTCCAGTGCGATGTATGCTTTTTGTTTTCTTGCAAACGTTACTAACTGACGTGCCCTCAAAATGCCTCCTCCAGTGCGATGTATGACACGATTCCGTAGTGCATTTCGAGTGCACCAATCAGCTACTTTAGCCATGGTCGGTCGTGTCATAACTGGTTCTTTTAATCAAATTATTCAATCAGAATCGGCCTTTTTATCAATTTATTAGGCTTTAATAACATCAAATATTCAACCAAATTCGATCAAAATTAAATACTTAACTGTAAATTAAAATGTCCCATCATCATTAATGTCATTTTAATTACTATTTTACATAAGCATAATGCTAATTAATATATTCATCTCAACTATTTTAGGCCACGACCATTCTCTCCAAAAATTAATTTCATTATTTTCTTCAAGTAGATTAATTCATGAAGTTTTTGTTTGTCCAAGATTGGTGATTTTGAGGGTAATTAGATTTTCGGAATCAAATTATGAACGATGCCATCGGCCTGTGCCATAAAATGAAATTTGTTAAAAACTTATTTTATCGTCACGGAACTTTGCTAATAATTTTAGGATAAATTTCTTACTGTATTTACTATACATACGAACTAAATAGGTAAATCTAATCAGCAGGTAAAAACACAGCGTAGGAAAACGTGCCCAGCCAGGTAAACTGATGATTTTATCAAAACCGTAGGAAATCGTTGGACACTACTTACAACCAGCCGTTGTGATAATGGATATGGAGGGATGAAAGAATGAATGTAGCCCTCCGCATTCCTATGTAAGAGGAAAAGAAAACCAAGGAAAAGTTCATGTGTGAAAGATGATAATGAAAAGAAAGCAGGTGAATGATGAGATGACGAGCGAGAAAATGAATGAAAATCTTTATTTTCAGGCAACTATTGGCCCATAGAAATACCTTAAAACTAGCATATATATATATATATATATATATATATATATCTTAAAGCATTGTGTCGAGATTCCAACTTCGCGACCCTCAGGGCGAATCCGGACTAGAAGAATAGGAGAAAACGACATGCTGCGCTGACACCAAGTGAATGGGAAACATGCGAATGATAATGGTGTCCTTACTTGTCACAGTGACAATCAATATAAAAGCTGACAAGATACGAAGTACGGTACGATAGATATAGAATGACGCTTACGCTTAAAAATAATTTAAGTGTGCAAAAGGGAAGCCATCACGTATATGAACATTTAGTAAGTGCGAAAGAGGCAGACTCAAAATGAAAAAACGTGATCATTTTTGAGCCTCATAAGCGGCCGCCAGCAGCCGCTTGGATATAAAAAAAACGTAAGGTTAGCGGATATGAAAAGCTGTATTCAGGAGATACGATAAGCGATTATATCTTAGAGTATATCGTTACAACAACAAATAATTTAAAAGGGAAGCCATCACGTATATGAACATTTAGTAAGTGCGAAAGAGGCAGACTCAAAATGAAAAAACGTGATCATTTTTGAGCCTCATAAGCGGCCGCCAGCAGCCGCTTGGATATAAAAAAAACGTAAGGTTAGCGGATATGAAAAGCTGTATTCAGGAGATACGATAAGCGATTATATCTTAGAGTATATCGTTACAACAACAAATAATTTACACAATCATATATTTTTTCAGAAATGAGGCCGTCCGCAGCAGAACCAAAGTAACCGATGTAGCCCTCCGAATCGCTAAACTTAATATGTGGGCGGGGCACATTGCACGTAGAACCGATGGCCATTGAGGCGGAAAGGTCCTCGAGTGGCGACCACGTACCGGAAGGCGCGGCTTGGGTAGACCCAAGGTGGACTGATGACCTGGTAAAGGTCGCGGGAATCCGCGGGATGCAGGTGGCGCAAGCCCGGTCATTGTGGCAATCTTTGGGGGAGGCCTATGTACAGCAGTGGACGTCCTCTGGCTAATATGATAATGATATTATTTCTGAGTTCAATACTTCCAATGACAACATATTTCCGATTTTGATCGCACTTTTGATCAATCAGGCAATCTTGTACATGTCGCATGTGCTATGATGATGATGAAGAGGTTAATATCGGAAGAACCTACAATGGAGTAGGTATAAAGCACGTGACGTCACATACAGAGCCTTGACTCCCTTGTAGGCGCAAGTCACACGCTGAAAATATGGAAGGAATTTTCACATAATATGGTCACTACAACAGCGAGGAAATAAATACATTTTCAAGCCGTTTTAAATTCAAAACTGAAAATATGACTGGGTATTAGGAGGATATTACACATGTTTTGAACTAATAACAAAATAATTAATGTCATTTTTTCCACCTTTCGGTGTATTCAGCTAATTCTTACAGAACTACCGAAATACGGCATCCCTCGTTCAGAAGTCAAAGAAAAAAGGAAGTAGTTTGGTGTTCATCATCTTCCTCGCGTTATCCCGGCATTTTGCCACGGCTTATGGGAGCCTGGGGTTCGCTTGACAACTAATCCTAAGAATTGACGAAAGCACTAGTTTTTACGAAAGCGACTGCCATCTGACCTTCCAACCCAGAGGGGGAACTAAGCCTTGTTAGGATTAGTCCGGTTTCCTCACGATGTTTTCCTTCACCGAAAAGCGGCTGAATTTCGTACATAAGTTCCGAAAAACTCATTGGTACGAGCCGGGGTTTGAACCCGCGACCTCCGGATTGAAAGTCGCAGGCTCTTACCGCTGCTAGGCCACCAGCGCTTCGGAAGTAGTTTGGTGTTAAGTTTTATAAATAAAATGTTAGAATCTAACCCCACCGCTTTTAACTTGTCCAGTTCCCCTGGAATCCCCAAGCCTGCACCGCGTCCGATATTAAAATGATAAGTATTCCGTCGACCTTAATATAACCTTATTGGCGGCACCCGGATTTGGAGCCATCCCGAAAAAGGATCCTCGATTTTCGATATTGTAATTGTAGATATAGTACACCTACTTAATTACAGTAAATTTATTTTTTAGAAAATGTAAATAATTATAAATCGATTTTAACTATAAAAACTCCCGTGAGACTCAAACATATTAAACATATTAACATATTATATATTCGATTTAATAATACGTGAGTGACCCGGTTTAAAATAAATCCATAAATAAATTATAAATCGATCCATAATGTTGACATATAAATTGGTTTTATGAATAAACATGAATATGATTATTACCAGCTTCATTAAGTTTAAATATCGAGAGCTCGGTTAGTTCTTGATCTTAAGTTTATATAAAATAACATCTGGGAATTGAGCCATTTTATTTAAAAGTTGTACACATTTTTTTTTTCCAAATTGGGGTTTTGATGTTATTTCTACTTTACAAAAATTCCATATATTTTTCGTTCTTTCCTATGAAAAAGTCTACGAAAAATGGTAACGGAATGGTAATAAAAACCTTGGAACACTTTTTTCCTCCTATTAGGATTCGAAGAGCTCATGATTCTGAGTAGAAATAACATAAAAAATCCTAAATTTTAAGAATAAAATAAAAAAATAAAAAAGCCGTTTATTCACACTAGGTTTAGGTTACATTTGTAGGTTGAATCTATTTTAATTTGCTTAGTGGTGAACCCCTCTTTGAGTGAAGGCCTCCTCCAACTCAATCCATTTGCTTCTGTTTGAAGCTATTGCCATCCATTGCTTTCCCACAGCCTGGGATAGGTCATCAGCCCAACGCTGCTGCGGCCGGCCAGCGCGCCGCTCGCCTGGTGGTCCTCTCCATTTTGTTGTTTCTATGGACCACCTCTTGTCAGTATAGCGTGATATGTAGCGTGGTATTTTAAGAATAAGTGTAGTTTATTTATTTATTATCCGCTACTGTTTTGACTATAATCAATTATGATGAGATTATGCTTGTTGATTTGTTTTCTTTACACAGAAATTTCAAACGGCCTGTGATTAGGTATAACCAAGTTACCATCTAGTAAATTCCCCGAATTTTTTAAGATTTTTTCCAGCTTTTTAGAAACTTTCCGTAACTTGTAACTTGCACATCAGAGGGCCTACCGCGAACACCGTAGTTCGCAAATTGGGGGCACCTTTTCTCTGTCACCCTAATTACGCCTTAATTGGAGTAAAAGAGAAAAGTGGCCGCAATTTGCGAACTTCGCAGTTCGCGGTAGATCCTCTGTAGATTTTGATATTCGCCTGAAACCAACATCTTAACAATTCTCAGTGCTTTCCTACCAAATAGTGGGAATTATTTTATTACTCAAAACCCCTAGTTAACTGGCCTATCGCCAGATTCAGCATAACTACGTTTGGGAGTATGCCAGCGCGAAACCTCACTCACCTTAATGCTTCATATTCCCGAATTTGCCTCCTCGCTTGTAAACCTGTTGACAAATGATTTTACATTAGTAAGATTTATGACATTTATTTCTATTTTGATCAATAATCCCTAAAAACGTGCCTATGCAAAGGTACATTTATTTCCTAGCAGCCCACAAAGTAAAACATGCCGAGACAAATACAATTTTGTTTGGACAAAAATGAAACACTGATTTAAACTTTCACGATTTTTATTTATTATTACACAACGACGGGACTTAATCGCGTAAAGTTTTAAATTTACCTCCGACGTTTCGAGGACGGCGACCACGACCACGAGACCACGGGGACAATGCCGTCCTCGAAACGTCGGAGGTAAATTTAAAACTTACTTTACGCGATTATGGGTCGGTTGCACCAACTGTTTGTCATCGTTAAAGAGTTCGCTAAATTTTATTGTATGGAAAGTTTCATAGTAAACCGCCGCGGCGCGCCGGGTGACGTTGATCAGTCTGTCAAGTGCGGATGGTGCAACTGGCACTAAGTCCCGTCGTTGTGAATAACAATGGACAAAAATGAAGATTCAAAATACTCGTATAAACGAAGGGGAGACCTTTTTATATGCCTCTGGGCAACTTGCGGATAAGGGTCTCCCCAGATATATCGACGCGCATTCGGCAAAAGCCAATAGGAAAAAGCTTTATGTCTGCGCCATAAGAACGAAAAAGCCGTCGACGACTTTTCCGCTACGACGAGTCGTACATATAGTCAGCAAAACAAATGTATGCAGAGATGCATAGCTAATAACTTTGCTGACTGTACGTGTGTGGTGTGTCAGAAGGGAAGGGGATTGCAAAGGGCGCGGTGGGCTGACTAATTAATTGCGCGTTGACCAGTGTAGAGGCTGAAGGGATGGTGCAATTTATAACTAGTTTGTTATTTGAATCAATTTAAAATGATATGAAATGAATGATTGAAAAAAACTTGCGTATTAGTCAAGGCTTTCAAATAAATATGAGGTACAGACAAGAAGATTACTGGTTGTAGATCTATGTTGGACAAAACCATGTTTATTAGGAATAATTTGATTATGTAGAATTGGATAGAGAAGCGCTGGTTGCCTAGCGGTAAGAGCGTGCGACTTCTAATCCGGAGGTCGCGGGTTCGAACCCCAGCTCGTACCAATTTCGGAACTTACGTACGAAAAATCATTTGATATTTACCAGTCGCTTTTCGGTGAAGGAAAACATCGTGAGGAAACCGGACTAATCCTAATAAGGCCTAGTTCCCCCCCTTCAATTCTTAGAATTAGTTGTCAAGCGGACCCCAGGCTCCCATGAGCCGTGTCAAAATGCCGGGATAACGCGAGGAAGGTGATGTAGAATTGGATAGATCAGTTTATATATTAACTTCTCGAAGACTTTGACAGTGTGGACAAGATTGATATGGGTCTATAATTTTCTACGTTATTTTTGGAACCACCTTTGTGCGCTGGAATTATGTTTGCTGTTTTCCAACTAGAAGGGAAGACATTCGTTCAAGCACTTATTAAATATAATAGCGAGAGATAGTTATTGTTTTAACTGTATTTTTGAGTAATATTGGGGGAATATTGTCAGGACCTTTGATAATAAACACTATTGTATTTGCACCATTTCAACGTACTAATTGGCACGCTGCCAATAGACGGTACTGATTTGGGGCAAATTTTTTATTTATAGTTTATTTTTAAGTTTAGTTTTTAATTTTAGTTTTTAATTTAGTTTGTAATTTTGATTTTTTTTATACTTAGTGTTTAATAAAATGACCATATACTATTGTACAATAAGAAATAATAATAATAACCATATAATAAATCTAAATGTAAATCTATACGTGCATATGTGGAAAATTTAAAGGGCCATATTAGGTATGTACTTGAAATACACAGTGTATTTTTCTATTGCAGCTATAACAACAAAAACCGATTTTTTCAGTAGACTAGGTATAATATATCAACGTACCTATTTCTGTTTATATTATTGACTACGGTTGACTGGTGCCATTAGGCATTTATTTAATAACACTTCTGTACATTCCTTTTTCTTAAATATTTTTTTTTTCGAAAACGGGACTTAATAGCCCTAAAATCGTTACCGGGCTCTTCATCGCGCTTAAAAAAAAACAGATAGCTGAGATCCATCATTTGTTAGTTACAAGACACTTATAAAACTACATTAGTAAACTACCTGTCCTATTACATAAAAACATAAAAATACTTATTTCCTAGGTCTTACGACATGAAGGTCGGTATATCGGCGGAGGATATCCGAGTCCCACCTTTCGGCAATCATTCTCAGGATTGCTTAAGTAATTAAGTTTTAAAATAAAACGGGACCCTATTCTAAGAGTACCCCGTGCGTCTGTCCGTCTGGCCGTCTGTCACTAGGCTGTATCTCATGAATCGTGTTGCCGCTATAACAATAAACACTAAAAACAGAATAAAATAAATATTTAAGTGGGGCTCCCGTACAACGAACGTGATTTTTTTGCTGTTTATTGCATAATGGTAGGGAACCCTTCGTGCGCGAGTCCGACTCGCACTTGGCCGTTTTATTTACTTTGGAATTTTTAAGCCGCGACGCAAAAAAGAGGGGTGTTATATGTTTGACGCCAATGTCTGTCTGTGGCATTGTAGCTCTCAAACGGATAGACAGTTTTAGATGCAGTGTTTTTACGTGAAAACGTATTTCTTGCGGTCGTTCTTAGCTATGTTTCATTCTCTATGAAATACAGAACAATGACGTCACGGTCAAGTTACCTTCTCTTTATAGTTCTTTCGGATTTATTAAATAGAAATTATCTGAAAATAACTGCGGTCTAGGTTTTACTAATATTTTTCTGGTGCTTTATTTTTTGCATGGTGTGAAATAATTTATTTTAAATACAGGACACATCCCTATTTGTGTAAGGTGTCTTCAGAATAACGAGTGTTTTGATACCTTTTTTAAACGATATACTAAGGTTTCAATATAGCTACTCTAAAAACACCACAAATCACTCTAGACACACCTCACTTTAAATCCCCAGCCAGCAAAGTGAATTACCGATCGATTCCGGGCAAAGGTTAAAGACAATTTAGGTTGAGTGACAGCCCTACGTTAATCATGTTGAGCACGGTCCGCGTGACACTCCTGACTTAGTATTGAGAGCTCCCGGGTTCACTTGGAATACTTAATGATGCTCGAGTTGGATACAATGAAATTTAAAATCATTGTTTTTCATGTCTCATGCTCTGAAAGTGGGTCGTTGTTGTTCTAAAAAGTGCGCAGAAAGTGATACGTTTCTGCTCTAGTGCAGAAAAGTGTTGTACTCCTCTTCGTCCCCGTCCCACGAGCATCACGAGAAACAAAATTGAAAAATAGTGTCTTTATTTCCCCGCCTGGAACAATTGGAAATTGTTCTAATTTTACTAATCCCGCATTGAATCGTTTTTTATCAAAAATGATGTAAGTAAATTGTTGAAATCAATTATTCTTGATTTCTTATATTGAATTGTATTTACTCGATATCATAAGGCGGGAACCAAAAGGAATACACCAAAAATATTTTTTTAAACCATACACTTGCGTAAATGAGCAAAGGCAGTATCTTATACAGCCACAGTTAAACGTTTGTACGATATTAAATGGGTTTTTAAAGTCTTTTATCACTATATTCGTGAAAATAAAATTAAATATAAGATAAAATTTGCTTATTTTATTCATTAAATTGTTATTTAATATTGAAATTTCTTTATATACTTTTATTATGTTGGCTAAATGACTGGGATGCCATTAACTATTGGGAGTTTTACAACGAAAAAGTAAAAAATTAAAAAGTAAGAGGCAATCCCGCTGATTTTGATACTAAATTAACCAAATCATTTTAAAATTACTGCAGTTTGTTAAGATATGTGTGTTTCCGTAAATATTGCAATCTAAATATTTTTCGCTAGGGGTTATTTATCTTCACACGTGAAAAGTCTCCGATTGCAAGTAAGTCCTTAGGAAAAAAATAATGGCCGCAGGTCTATTAGGTACTTTAGTTACTGATTTTGCAAAATTGCCTTGTCTTGTTTTGTTTCCTCGCATTCGATATGAAAAGTAGAGTGTTTAACTCGAGTGAAAGGCACTATTTCCATCTCGGACTATTGGCGCTCTCACTGCGTTCGAGCGCCAAACAACCTCGACGGAAATGGGTGCCTTTCAACTCTTGGTTAACAATCTACTATTTCGGACTCACTAAATAACAAATACAAAATACAAATACAAAAATTTTTTTCGTTACCAGGCATAGATGAAATATAGGATAAAACAATCGGTTTCACTTACAAATATGACAATTTAGTTAGCAGTAGCCCTCACACTAGGTCAAGCCTGTGTCGTGAGGACTAGGAAATTCAGTAGATTTATCAATAACATGATGCGAAACAAATACAGATAAAATACGAGTTGCAAATATAAATCTAAATTAAACTACTTTTAAAAACTATGTGCGTGTGTGTGTGTGTGTGTGTGTGTGTGTGTGTGTGTGTGTGTGTGTGTGTGTGTGTGTGTGTGTGTGTGTGTGTGTGTGTGTGTGTGTGTGTGTGTGTGTGTGTGTGTGTGTGTGTGTGTGTGTGTGTGTGTGTGTGTGTGTGTGTGTGAAAGAGAGATGTGGTGTTTACAGCAAAGGTTTCAATATATCTTCTGTTGCCTGGTACGAGAGGGAGGTTAACCATCTACGAACAGTGGCCTGAAATTCTTTGACTGTCATATCTCGCACATTGAAGAATTTAGGTTGAGTGACAGCCCTACGTTAATCATGTTGAGCACGGTCCGCGTGACACTCCTGACTTAGTATTGAGAGCTCCCGGGTTCACTTGGAATACTTAATGATGCTCGAGTTGGATACAATGAAATTTAAAATCAATGTTTTTCGGACTCACTAAATAACAAATACAAAAAATACAAAATACAAATACAAAAATTTATTTCGTTACCAGGCATAGATGAAATATAGGATAAAACAATCGGTTTCACTTACAAATATGACAATTTGGTTAGCAGTAGCCCTCACAATAGGTCAAGCCTGTGTCGTGAGGACTAGGAAATTCAGTAGATTTATCAATAACATGATGCGAAAAAAATACAGATAAATTACGAGTTGCAAATATAAATCTAAATTAAACTACTTTTAAAAACTAATAAACAATCTATATCTTAATATTGTCTTCGGTTACCGCGATAGTTACTCATGAAATAAAACTATGAAAACGGATTATATCGCGTATATTGAATTTATAATACATCCCGACGTTTCGAACTCTTTACAGCGTTCGTGGTCAACGGGTGATTGAGTCACCCGTTGACCACGAACGCTGTAAGGAGTTCGAAACGTCGGGATGTATTATAAATTCAATATACGCGATATAATCCGTTTTCATAGTTTTAATCTATATCTTATTAATTTAAACTTATGATAAGTATAAACTGTGCGAGCGTGTGAGTGCATGTGTGTGTGTGTGTGTGTATGTGTGTGTGTGTGTGTGTGTGTTTGTGTGTGTGAGCACGGTCCGCGTGACACTCCTGACTTAGTATTGAGAGCTCCCGGGTTCACTTGGAATACTTAATGATGCTCGAGTTGTATACAATGAAATTTAAAATTATTGTTTTTCGGACTCACTAAAAACAAAAATGTAGACGGACTGACGGAGATAGCTAGGAAACAAATCAAATACATATAATCACGCCTATTTCCCGGAGGGGTAGGCAGAGACCACGGATTTTCACTTGCTACGATCCGACACGCTCACCGGTTTAGGGTGCTCTTGACCTGGCCTTTCTTCAGGATTTCCCCGATCTGATCAGAGAAAGTCCGCCAAGGTCTGCCCCATCCAACTCCCGTTTCCACCTCTCCTTTATACACTCTCTTTGTTAGCCTTCTTTCATTCATTCTTTCCACGTGTCCAAACCATCTCAACATACCTTTCTCAATTTTTGTCACTACACCTTCGTTCAGTCCACACTTTTCCCTTATCACACTGTTGTGTTATGTTATTTTTTGTTAAGGTAAACGCAGCTATCAACGACCCATCGAAAATCTGCAGGTATTACCGATCTATTTAAGTAATTAGATATGTTTTCGTTGCCAGAACCATTTCAGCGGTAGCTACATAAACTTCCAAAAGCGTTTGTTCGTTGGATAATTTAACGTTATTTTGAGTGGTAGTTCGAAAAAAAGATAAAATATGCAAATCACGACTCGGGTGGCGTGGACGCAGGTTATGTCATACTGGCGCTTGTACTTTCAAGTAAGAACGTTTCTGTTTAAGACAGTTATTAAAATAATTGACTACTGTACTTTACTTTTTATTACTAAATTTATTCATTCAATTGTAAACTATTGTTTTTACATCACAATTTATATTTAAAAAAAAGACCTCAAACCATAAAACTTTGTAATGGATGTAAGTTTGGAGCCTACCGACTGCGCCAATCCGACATACGGTCGAGTTGACAAACATATATTCAAGCCAACGTTTTATAAATATATCGGGGATAGATGAACGGTCACGTAGATTAATGATACTCGATGAATGCTAAAACGATACAATTCATAAAAATATAAATTATAGGAATGTAGTGAGGTTGGCGACACTTTCCAATTCAAATCTGCCTGACGGATCTCAGGATGCCAGTCAATTTCGGGCTGTCATCAGAATCAGCCAGCAACCCATCCATTAAAGCAGCTGTTCGGATTCAAATAAAAGTTAGTGTGAGACACAGACACAGACATATTAAACATATTAATAACGGGTCACTCACGTCGGGTTTTCGACTTAAAATACGTGAGTGACCCGTTATTCACATGTTTAAAAGTTACTGTATCCCAGCCAAACACACTCAAGCATAGACCATTTCAATACTTGACATTCCATCAAACGCAGCCGTCATAAATCCATAAAGGGGGCCACTGACTATCAGTCCGCCGGACGATATCGGCCTGTCAGTTAGAACAAAAATTTGACAGTTCCGAACAACTGACAGGCCGATATCGTCCAGCGAACTGATCAGTCGGCCCCTTAATAGGCGGTCTGTGACAAATATATTAACACAACCTTATTGCCAGTGTCTTATAGGCGTGTAGATATATTTTTGGAACGTTGGCTTGTAAAATTGTTTTTGGACTCGACTGTACAATAAGGTTGAAAAATTGGCCAAGAACATGTCGGGCTATGCTCAGTGTAAGGTTCCGTAGTTACCATTCTGTTAGAATAGGCTAAACGGGGGCTATTAGTAAGTATCATTAATTATGCTCACCACAAGTGTTTTGTTCCTTTGGCCTTGCAAGGATTCATTATTCCTGATACGCCATACTTATTACAGTATTATTATGTTAGTATTCATCGTCTTTTGATGCTGCCTTGTTAATTTTATTTTTTATTTTATTTATTTAGAAACAAACAGTCTCTTATATTAATAAGTTGTTACAATATAGGGTAATAGACTTAGAAATAGTATAAAAACCATGTGACTTATATAAATACTAAATTAGACTAGAAATAGAAATTCCAAGTTGTCAAAACAATGTTACAACAATACTCTTTCATTTTAACAAAAATAAATGGAAAATAAAACAAAAATGGATAAAACTAAAATGGATAAATTGTAAACAAAACAAAAGTGCAATTAAAGTAAATTTTCTAATTAAAGCCTGTTAAAGCCTATTAATACACTTCAAGGTCAGGCGTTTGAAGGTACAAAACTTGTTATTGAAAATAATAAAAATCTTATATAAAATTGATTTCATGAACGCTTGATATTGGTTTGGTTTGTCATTGCCTTTTAGTTCGTGTAGCTACCGGTGGCGCTAGTTGCATATGCAGCTGTAATGTTTAGCCAAGGTATGGTTAAGTAGGTATGATTAATAATTAATTAATCATGAACATTAAATTTGGTTACTCCTTAAACGACTCGATATACGATTTTGTTTTTCTTAATTCAAAACCACTATCCCCAGTAGTCAATACAATCCAAATTGTCCCCTCGAAATTAATACAGTTTTGGACCAGGTCAATTTAAAGCTGAAGGTATTATGTCACTATTACATTAGAGCCACTTAGGCTGGTTTCGATTAGAAGTTAAATTCGAGTTAAATAAGGTATTATAATAGTAGGAATTTATAGTCGCTTAAGCCGTTTCTTGATTAAAGCTTGCAATACTCGAGAATCAAAAAACGTATTAAGATATTGGGACGTTGAAGGCGTCTAAGTCGTTTTAAGATTGGACGTTGAATATATTCGAGAAACTTCCTGGCGCGTTTGCAATTGTAATCCAATTGGCCACCAGTGGCAAACTTTGGGATTCCGATTAAGCTGAACATTGCGCCTTGTTTATGGGATGTATCTGTATATACTTGAAATAGTATTACAGACTTGCACATAGCCTGAAAAGGTTGTAAAATAAGATCTATGACAATTAAGTGGCCGAGTGATCCCTTTAAGACATACTTACTAAGCAATATTTAGTTAGTTACTCCATAGGCTACAGTATCCGCTTATTATCAGGCGGCCGTACATTTATTTTTCTCATTCATTGTGTAATCCAATTCTGATTTAACTTAACCGTTGCAATTTATTTAATAATAATAATAAAAGGCGGGCCGCAAGGCGGTATGGGAGAGTAAGGTGCTACACGGGCGGTTCTACAAGGCCCTCACGGGACCCGATGTAGACCTGCTCGCGTCGGTGAACTGGTTACGATTCGGGGACCTCTTCGGAGAAACCGAGGGTTTTGCCTGTGCAATTGCGGACGAAGTTATGATGACGAACAACTATCGGAAATATATCCTGAAGGACGGTACGGTCGACATTTGCCGGGCATGCCGCCGTCCCGGAGAGTCACTCAGGCATATCATTTCCGGTTGTTCTCATCTTGCTAACGGCGAGTACTTGCACAGACATAATCTCGTAGCCAGGATTATTCACCAGCAGCTTGCTCTTCTATACGGCCTTGTGGACTGCGAAGTACCGTACTACAAGTATTTACCTGTGCCAGTTCTCGAGAATGGTCGTGCCACGCTCTATTGGGATCGATCTATCATCACTGACAGGACTATTGTAGCCAATAAGCCTGACATTGTGATAATAGATCGATCGCAGCGCCGGGCCGTGCTCGTCGACATCACCATCCCCCATGATGAGAATCTCGTGAAAGCCGAGAAGGACAAGTCCAGTAAGTACCTAGACTTGGCTCACGAGATAACCGCCATGTGGGATGTTGATTCGACGATCATTGTCCCGATAGTCGTTTCAGCGAACGGTCTCATAGCGAAGAGTCTCGACCAACACCTTGAGAGACTCTCGCTAGGTGGTTGGATCAAGGGTCAGATGCAGAAGGCGGTGATCTTGGACACGGCGCGGATAGTCCGCCGGTTCCTCTCTCTGCGGCCCTGACCACCGGCAGCTTGGGCCCTGCCCCGCTGCTGGCGGCACCCTAGGTTAGGTTTTTTATAATTTGTTTATATGTATTTTGTATTGTTTTGTAAGTGTTTTTATATTTTACTTTTATATGCATATTATAAAAAACCTAACATAAGAAAAAGAATAAATAAAGAGAATAATAAAAATAAAATACTTTATTGTGCACTACAAAGAAAAATACATGTTACAAACAAAGACAGGACATAAGTGAGTAGGTAACAACAGGCGGACTTATCGCTAAAAAGCGATTTCTTCCAGACAACCAGACATTTATTTATTTCCTTTGATGTAATAATAGGATTTTTCTGTGAATCTGCATCAAAAACTACACTGATCAAAGATTTACTTTTTGACTTTTGTCAAGTGCGTGATGAGGAATAAAAAAACTGAGTTCAAGGCGGGGCATAGATGTGAACTCAGGCACTAGTTCCAAATTTGTATAAATTTTGAAATTTTTCAACTGTTAAATCACAAATATTTCTCCTAGCTGCCAAGTGGGAACAATAAATCGACACGAGTTGCGAATTATCTATTAACGTTTTACAGTACATCATTATGGCCTTTAAAATTTTCGACGTTGTTAGGTTTATTATAGCACCTGGTGTCGTAATATAGCACCAGATGTACTGTAAAACAACACAATTGTTTTGGGCATATTCTCAGTTAAAAATACTTATCCTCCTATACCTAGCCATACAAATGAAAAATCCAAAATTTGCCACTGCAATTCGAACCTATAGTGTAGGAAATAGAGTTGAGTTTGTGTGGCGGAACTCTCTGAGCACGCTGTGGTTAAATAACAAAGCGCTATTTAGGCATATTAACATATATATTGAATAACGTGTATCACAATGTAAACATTAGGATCGAGTGACATAAGGTGTTCAAGCAGTCAAAAAATCAGAACACAGGCGAAATATAAAATTCAAATAATATTATCATATACTTACATTATTGTAAGCCAGTACCCAGTACCAAACTAGTTCATATATAACAAATAAGTATATACACATTACAGTAGATTCTAAATCTAACAGTTTGCGTTGTTGGAAATTTGAACGAAACAAAGCAAAAGCGATTGTTTCAACTGAATTATGTTTAAATTTCATCAAACTGAAGAGGTATAGGTAGGACCTTGGGCCTTAGGAAGCTATACAAGTCTATTGCCTAGTAAACAGTTTAAACTATCTCATCAAGATAACTTCAGAAGATACATTCATACACATGTTATTCTAAATGACTCGAATAGCTTTAATTGCAAAGGACGATTAGGGTTTTATCTATCCGCACTGTTTGAGCCAAATTTCCCAAGGGGTGGAAAGACGTGGATGGCTGTTGAATTGTTTAACTAGTTATTATCAGTGTACAAAGGAGGGTAGTGTGTTTATCAGTATATGTATGTAGGGTGAATCAACTTTTGAAGTTGAAAAAGCAAACAATGTATACGGGCAAAGAGTGTGGAAGTACATCTTACCGAGTACCTTGAATAGATTTTCAGAGGAATTATTAACACTTATAGAAGGACGAACGAGTAAACAAGCAAGAAATATTATTAAAAAATACTTAATTAAAATAAGAGGCCAGTCTACCGAAATCGCTTAATTTAATATATGACCTATGTACCTAGAAAAAAATTATATGTATAAATATTGAATATAAGATAAGACTCCTTAACTCAAAAAATCTTTTTAATTTAAGATTAGTAGTTAAGTAAAAAATTATATGTGCTTTTTTATAAAAATAAACAGTTTAAATTTATTTTTTTACTATTTCTTGTCGTTACTCTGTCCCGTCAGCAAAGCGACAAGCAGCCCAGGTAGCATTTATACGTCATTATGACGTCCGTTACGTCATTATGACCTATAAATGACGTCATTGTGACGTTACTGACGTCATTTTGCTACCTAGGAGGCAAGTAGCACAGTTTGTTATAAAAACTTGTACCACGTTATTATGTATTATCGTGCCTGGTAGATAGCTTGTGGAAAAGGCTTAAAGCTGCCACCAAAATGCATGTTTCGTTAATTTAAATGCCATAAAACCTGGATTTTAAGATTGACATAGGTGATCGTAACCATTGCAACGAGTGACAAGAAAAAATTCATTCACCCATGTATGTATGTTTGATCCTTTGTGGCACTACGTAGCGTGGGCCGATTGTGATGATTCAAACGTCAATCGATTTGTCATACCCGTCAGTGTTAAATACTAAAGTGACAGTAAAACAGAATAATATGGCGACAATCAGACGGTATATTTAAAAAAAGGAAATGTTATAAAGAACTGGATGCGTTGCCAACATGCCAATCATTTACGCTCCGTAGCGAACGAAACGCCAATGTCTCTGTCGCACTAATATTTATAGAAGAGTAATAGAGAGAGATGACTACGCAACGCTACGGAGCGTTAATGATTATCATGTTGGCGAAGCCCCTGAAAATCATGTTTAGGTTTTTTAATCTTAAAAATAAGCCAGCTTTCTGATTGGATAGAATGGATTATTAATAATGCGTTTAATAATATTTCACGCCGTTTAAAGTTAGTGAATAAAAATACTGCAAAATACTTGTCCTAACACTCACACAACACTAGACAACACAAGACTCTTTAAGAAACGTCTGTTTGCATTCTTATCAAACAAAGCGTATTACTCCATTGACGAATAGTATAAAAGAGACAATAATTTAATTTAATGTAATGTTTAGAGTAAGATTTATGCATGCAGTTTATTATTAAACTTACCAACACAAACAAATTTGTATACCTAATGCTGGTAAGACATTGTGATTCTAAGGAATTATTGTAACACCTATGTACCTATGTTTAACAAATAAAAACATTGATTGATTGATAACTAGTTTTAGTCCCAACTTTGCAACTTTATCTTAACTTAAACTCGTCCTAACTTTGCCTATCAAACAATAAACTAAATTTCAAACCAGCTCATCTAGTTATTAATTTAAAAAAAACTTCGCAGCCCATGACAAACATGAGTATACAATTAAGCAGGGTTCTATTAATTAATTACCAAAGCAAATTATGGTCGCATCTACCATTTAAATAAATCCGCGTTACCACGTAATTAGATAATTAATAAGCGACAGCGGTTCTAATTAAAAATATCTTTTACAATCTTATCTTACTGAAAAATCCTTCCACGGCGAACAATTCTGTACATAAAAGACAAAATAAACGAATTTATTTTACACGCAAAGATATTTCTAATTGCTATATAGACAGTTAGACGTGAAATGACAAGATGGTTCGTGTGGATTGAGATCATTAAGTTTTAACGGCTTATTATAGCGTAAATTTTGGTAAGTGGCCAACTTTAATGGCGCTTTTTTAGGCTACAATGACTAAGTCTGGCTAGGCTTCATCTGTATCATTACTAGTAATATTATTAATATTATTGTACGTTCTGTAAGTTTGTCTATCTATCTAATTTGAATTTTCTACTCATCTACTCTAAGGTTAGCTGGAAGAGATCCCTTATAGGGATAAGCTCGCCTTTGTACCTAAATTTATATGATTTTTTATGTTAACTTTTTTTTTTTGTACAATAAAGTGATTTACTAACTACTACTACTACTAGTTTATGTGTGAATCAACTACTATTGTTATTTTTATCATGATTACGTTCTCCTGGATCACTTTTAAAACCCTGGTGGATTCAGTTTAAGTTCTGAGTTTATCTTTTATTAGATTTGTTAGTCTTTCATATGTCATACAGGCATAATACATAATATATTAATTCATTGCACTTTTGGATTCTGAAAATATATTTAGTCAGTGTGCTGAGATTTTCCTCTTTCTATTCAATGATATGTAAGTATGTAAATATATTTTTTTGACTATTGTGTAATTAAATAGATTGGAATGATTGTGTAAATATATTGAAATTCAAATTGACATAATTTAGTTAAGTAAGTAGTAATAAGGTTCATTTAAGGCACTATTGTATAAGGATTTACCTGTAAAAATAGTTGCTCTATTTAATAAATAAAATAAAAAAAATGTATTAATTATTTGATTAAAAAAACCCGTCGTGTTTCTTGCGCGGGTATCTCCTCGGGGCTATTGTAGGGTTATAACCGGAGAGTAGTTTCTGACATTCATAATTTAAATCCTTTATAATATGCCCAAACTGAAGAATAAAGACTTTCACTTTCACTTTAAATTATTATTACTTCTTCATTTCACTTAATATTTTTCTGTGTAAAGCATTTTTTGACGATCATAATTTCTTATAACCCTCATTTCCACCCAAACCCAAAAGGCCTGTTAACGCGAAATATCTCAAAACACAAAGGGTTCTGTACTTTTTTACTTGGCAGTGTCATCAGTTTGGCTATTAAGGCGAATGTGCTTGCTGAGTGCCCTATTGTAGGCAGGAGAGTCAATGAGATATTCTGCCTTTTTAACCGTTGGCAAATGAAGGGTTATATAATATGTGGTTGGGAGGGTATGTTTATTTCGTGTGTTTTCCTATTAAAACTGCTAAACTGATTGTGATTTGATGTGTGTGGATAGCAAAGCTGCTAGGAGTAGGGGAGAGGTGAGTTGTGACAGAGGAGAGTTGTGACATTGTCGATTTTCTTGAACCTATCAACTGTTAGTGAGCTCGCAAAAGTGCGCGCTATTGCGAGCTCGTTATTAGTTAATAGATTCCAAAAATCGACTATGTCACAATTGTCCTCTGTCACAACTCACCTCGGTCTGACCTACATGTATATTATACATATTTAAAAGTTATTTAAACGTTTCACAAAGAAGAAAGTTAAAGGTACGTACGAAAAGCACGGTAGTCTGGCTAAAGTTTATAAAGTTAAAGAGCAGTCTGCGCCGGTCCGTCACCGTCAACGCAAGCTCCTGATGACGCTACTCGATACAGAGTGAAACATGTCGAGCGTTTTTCGACTTAAAATACGTGGGTGAATGAAGACAGTCGGGTATTACCATACAATAAAAGAACGCATGCATGAATCAATAAAATAAATAAAACTTTCAGATTCAAGTAGACATTCCCACTGCAGGAGTTTGCCAACGAAGGGCTAAGCAACAATAAATAGTAACTTTACTTATACATATTATATGTATAAGTAAAGCCTTATTCCTTAATAAAATTTTAGTAACATTTTAATTATAGTCATATTTTTCATAATTTAATTAATAAAAGTCAATTTATTACGCATGCAAACATTATTATTTATAAGTTTAAGGACCTCTCTACAGAGTAAAGGCCTCCTCCATTTTTTACCACATTAAAGCTATACCTCAGCTGCCAATTATTTTCCTCTCTTTTTACAATTTCGTCACCCCATCTCTGCGCTGGCTTTCCTTGCTCTCTCTTGCCGGTAGGGCCGGTCCATGTGGTTATCTTTTTGGTCCACCTATCGTTTTTCATACGTGCAATATGGCCGGCCCATTTGCACTTTTTTTCTCCCTTTCTTTCCACTTTAGTTATTTGCAGTGTAGTAAGGCGCCACATACATTATTTATTTCGCCATATTCAGACTAAATCCAATGTCAGACATAGTGTGTGAAATACTAAAAATTTGCAAGTTCTATTGACGGCGACTTTACCTACAAATTTCATTAATTTCTTAGGGCCAACATTTACTAACCCGGGATTAACCGGTTAAACCTGGAGTTACCATGGTTACCAGTACAATTTGACACTGGTTTAACTGTTTACCGGGTTAGTGGAATGGTGCAATAGCGCTTAATCAACTGCTGACTGCACTTTACATTCTAGAAGTGTAAAAACAATTAACACCAAGCATTTGAAATTAAATCTTACACCAACGTCCCAACGACACGTCGCATCTTTACAATTTTGTCCGGAATGTGAGCGCTTTATATTTGTTCTCCCGTGAAATAAGAAATAAAGCCATTTCCTCTGAATCCCTGTTAATTTAACGTTGCTTTCACCTTGACAATTAACATTCAGATGCTATTCCTACAACTTTCATGGCGAACGCGAGTAAAAAATATACCGTAGAATCTCGCAGTCAATAACTATAATACGTAAGGGTTCTGTTAAGTCACACGAACCCGCGGCCAAAAAGCCGCTTCTATACAATCGAAGTTACGCGCAAAAGACAAAATTAGAGTTTTTTTTTACAACTTTAAAAAAAACAAAAGACGCGCGCACGGCTCTGCACTGCGCAACGGATTTTCGGCCAGTGCGCGGACCAATGAGGTTGGTGTTCCATAGTGACTTTGATTAGGAAATAATAGGGATGATGACACATGTTGAATTTTATAACAAAATCTAGTAACATAGATAGCAAATGAGCAATTTATCACAATAATGTAGATATTAAAATAATATATGGAACTAATACAAAAATACAGGACTTGAAAGTTTCAAAATTTAAGTAATTTTTCAACTTACAAAAAGGAAAAAAGTAAGGGTACCATTCGATTCCTTACATTTTATTCAATAAAATATTGTATAGCAATTATATTCATAAACGCAATATTTCACCGACAAAAACGCAATTTTCTTATTTTGTCCATACATTCAAAATGGGCTCTCAGTGAACTTGACGTCACGTTCACTTATCGTTTTGTTAGAAGCGTTTCGCGAGTGAAGTACGACTGTCGGGCTTTGACTATCATTTCTGACTTTTGTATTGCTTTAATGCAATGGGTCCCATATAGACATTTATTTTGATCCTAAAAATAAACCTGATCGACTGATACCATTAATAAAAATTTGTCATCTAGCCTATTGTATTCGTATTTTGGTAGTGGTTCAAAATTCTAAGGATCTTGAGGTCGCAACACGCTGGTCTAGTATCTTCCAGAGCGTCTAGAATCTCTGCACTCGGAATATTAAGAACAACACTCAATGTCATGGAATGCTATTCGGTGGATTTTTACCGCGCAATTGCGGTTTTCTGAATAAAATATGTTTGGATAAATTGCTTAATATACCTATAGTTGTAGGATTTTTTTGTGTATACATTTTGGGTATAATTTAGCTTCTGTTTGTGATTAAGTACGAAGAAAAAAAATGGGAGATTTAATTTTGCTAGCATAACTACATGCTTTATTATTAAAATACTCTCCTCATACTCTCTTTTTTTTATTAGCCTAATTTAATGTCCCACTTATGGATGGTATAGAAAGGATCGCAATCTCTTATGGCAGAATTGTTGTAAAAGTGACCGCGTTAAGCTTTAAATAATAGTTCCTAATCTCCCCGGTGGCGCTAGTTAGGCTCTGGGACATGAACCATATAAGGCAACAAATAACCCGACCAAATTACGTAGGTTGTTTTTGGTAGTATTTCGGTTATACGGTGGCGCCACCTAATTACTGTTTTTTGATGGACACTTTTCATACATAGAGATTTGGCTTCTTTATACAGTCTCCATGGTCCCACTGCTGGGCAAAGGCCTCCCCTCGTTTCCTCCACTCGACTCTATCGTTTGTAGTTTCCCGCCAATCCGGATAAAATGCGTCCAAGTCACCCCGCCTCCTTTTCGGTCCTGCACCCCGGCCAGCACCATCTATGGTGTTCATACCACGTTCATACTCTATACACGGTGTTTCCTGTAACAGGAGCAATAAATTAAACTGGAGGCTGTACGTCTCAAACTGACCAACATTTGTTCAGCAATTTTTTAAAATTATGAAATTTTTAGATTATACCTTTTTCATACTAATTAAATATTATTTTCAATGTTCGTTGCCATTTATGTGTTTGACGTTTTTTGTCACCCTTTAAACATAACAAATTTTGCAATACATTGCGTCTTAGAATAAACTTTAAAGTGCAATAAAAATCAAAAGACAAGTTATTTTTAAGTTGCTGAACTAATGTTGGTCAGTTTGAGGAGTACAGCCTACAGTTTAATTAATTGCTCCTGGTACAGAAAACACCCGGTATATTCTATTCAAATTAATATTATAACAAACGAGGGAATTAGTAGGTAATATTAAATCATTTTACGGTTTAGACTCACTAGTTTTAGTCACTCGCGCGACATGTTTCGGAGAGCCTAGGTCTCCTTTCTCAAGCACTAATAGTGCGAGCAGCGTTCACGACGACCGTGTGTTGCGTACTGCCGCTGCCGAGCGCCGAGAAAACCGGTTGGGGGAGGTCTTGCGCTATCGTTGTAGGCGGGCACAGTGGTGTGTTTGGGTTTGGGTCACCTAACACTTGTAGCGCCACACAGCACGAACTCACTATGTCCATGATTTAATATTAGTATGTCTCACAACAGTTTAAATTCGATTAGTAGGTAATGTTTGTATATTTCGCTTTGCATTTCGAAATTCAATATAACTTAATTAATGTTGATTAACCTATCTTATCGCTTTATGTTATGTTGAATGTTATGTTTGCCGTTAATTTAATACCTTTAGCAAATACGATATTTGGCTATATTTGCATGTTCAGCTCGCATTCCGATATTCAATATAACTTAATGAATTTCGTATAATATTTAGTCGTGGAGTTATGTCAAATCATAGAGTAACTTATAATAGAGCGGTACTGTCATAGTAAATTTTGTAACCCCAGTAAATTCACTGCCATCTGTCGAGACACTTTAAAACTAAAAATAAATATTTATAAAAATACGATAAAATGTATTTAAATATGGATAAATGATTTTTTTTATTTGCATTAATTATTTTTATGATTTTGACCCATGTTCTTTCACTGATATGCGTTAAAATTATAAATAACAAACGAAATCGTCAACGCCCTCTATACGAGTGTAGGCCAAAACTAGTGGCGCCCTCTGATCGAGAGTCAAATTTTCTTGATTTTCGAGGCACGTTTTTTCCTTAGACACGGGAGGAGCGAGTCCCACATACCCCCCCCCCCCCCCCCCAATTGGCTTCCCCAGCCCGAGGGGTGAGATGCGTAAATGCATTTACCCCTGCGTCAAAATATATATATATATATATATCTGAGGGTACTTAAGCCAGGGATACACTAGGCGACAAATATCTGGCGACAAGTGTCGCCAGCGACGTCGGGTGAAGTGGCGCGACGTTGCCGGACTTCGCTCGACACTCGACAGACATAGCGCGCCTTTTGACAAAAAATACACACTACATACCACATATATTATTACAGCTATGAAAACAAAGAAAGTAAAATTCAGAATTCAAATCTTAGAAATCCATTATAAATGTTGTACTGTTGTGCTGTGTTGTGTTGTGTTGTGTTGTGTTGTGCTGTGTTGTGTTGTGATGTTATTGTTTTGTTGTACTTACTAACACTATATGGATCAAAATGATTCGAAATAAATTATTGAATTGAATTGAATTGAATATAAATGCAAAAGTCTGTCTGTCTGTCTGTGTGTTACCTCTTCACGCTTAAACATACCTATATTACAACTATGAAAACAAAGCAATTAAAATTCAGAATTCAAATCTTAGAAATTCATACTAATATTATAAATGCAAAAGCCTCTGTCTGTCTGTCTGTTACCTCTTCACGCTTAAACCGCTCAACCGATTCAGTTAAAATTTGACATAGAGATAGTTTGAGACCCGGGGAAGGACATGGGATAGTTTTTTTCCGGAAATCATCCCTTAAGAGGGTGAAAATTATCTCACTTCCACTCCGAAAGTGAAATAATTTATGCATCGCCTGACAATGATGTATCTATTATGCTCAAATTGAATCATTGCCTTTACATTATAACAAGGCGTTAGAAGTTAGGCCAGGGTTACACTTGTAAGTTTTACTTACGTAAGTAGGGACAAAGCTATTTGCTAGAATGAGATAACGATATTCATATTTCATTCTGTAGTATAGCTGTGTCCCTACTTACGTAAGTAAAACTTACAAGTGTAATCCTGGCCTTAGAATTGTCTCTCAAATAAGGATATAAGGATGTTGGTATACGGAATCAATAAAAAGCAGATTGGATAAAAAAATAAGCTACCCAAAATACTAATTCTACGCAGACGAAGTCGCGGGCAAAAGCTAGTATGTTATAAATAGGGAGAAAATCCCAATAATAGGGCAAACATCGAATCCAGTTCCAATAATTCAAGTAAGTATAAAGTTTAAGCCGACGCCATTCGAATAGTAAGGCCTAACAAGTTCGTCCCAACAAGGCTTGTATTAACATTGCTTATCGAGCCCACGCGAACGTTGCTCTCAAGCTAGCTGTGGCGGGAAGTACATAGAACTCTGTTACCACCGGTTTTTTTTTTTTTTTTTATGTGATATTCAGCAAACGAGCAGACGAGCCGCCTGATGGGAAGCAGTCATCGTCGCCCATGGACGTAAGCAACATCACAGGAGCCACTTAAGCATTGCCGACCCTTGAGAACCCTAAATACCCGCTTCTTGAAGAATCCCATGTCGTAGCACAAAGGAAATACCTCAGGAGGCAACTCATTCCACATTCTGCACGTTCTGGGAAGAAACGAGCGGGATGCCCGCTTATTCATGGTGTGCCATGTGTCTAAGAAGTGAGGATGAGCTTTGCTCCTTTGGCGGGAGGTGCGGTGATAGAAACGAGACGATGGCACCAGATCAAAAAGTTCTTCGGAACATTCCCCATTGTACAGACGGTAGAACATGCAAAGAGAGCCAACGTCTCTCCGAAGACTAAGAGGTTCTAAGCCGTCAGTAAGTTCGGAATTGCCGACAATACGAACTGCCCGACGTTGGATGGAGTCAAGGGGAAGGAGCTGGTATTGTGGAGCGCCAGACCAGAGATGAGAACAGTACTCCATATGGGGTCGAACCTGCGCTTTATATAACAAAAGTCGGTGACCCGGTGTGAAGTACTGTTTGGCTCTGTTAAGCACCCCAAGCTTTACTCGATTACTCGATTTTCAGATAGTTGAGCACTTTTCCTACAGCTCATGAAGAAAAAATAAGACTCATTAACGAATATCTTTGACTACTGCAAGCTGAATTGCAAACCTTAAGTGGCAGTGGGCGGGGCACATTGCTCGCAGAACTGATGGCCGGTGGGGCCGGAAGGTTCTGGAGTGGCGTCCGCGTACCGGAAGACGAACTGCCGGTAGGCCTCCAACGAGATGGAGCGACGACCTGGTGAAGGTCGCGGGAATTCGGTGGTTGCGAGCGGCACAGGATCGGTCGGAGTGGCGAGCCATGGGGGAGGCCTATGTCCAGCAGTGGACGTCTATCGGCTAACATGATGATGATGATGATGATGTCTGCAAGCTTCACCTACCTGTGACGGCTCTAACGCTGATGCAGTTGTATTTAGAATTTATTTATTTGGAAGCATTTTGAAATCCGATGTGTTAAATTCGCTTGAAAAAATCTCGGCCCAAACTTAATATTTCACAGGATAAATTGAAAACATAAGCCTTATTGAGCTGTACGCGCTGTGAGAGATTGTCCCATAATATTAATTTATTCTTTTTACAGGTTTTAGTGAGTCAAACGCTAGTTTATGCTTATTGTATAATCGGAATAACACACCGGGATCGTTGTTCAACCCTAACCCTTCCAAAGTTGTCACATTGACGGTTTTAGGCAAAGTTGGGGTAAATAAGCATTATAGATATGTTGTGTGGATTTCAATTGTATGCTATCTAGGCCTAGTTTGTGGCCTAAACTTTTCTTTGCGCAACATTTTAGGGATTTGACCTCTATTAGCGGCTTTGTGAGCTATAGACCTTGTGAACTCCCAGAGGTCCGCAATTTTGAAGAAATTCCAAAAGCTGAATAGAGAAAAAAACCGGCCAAGTGCGAGTCCGACTCGCGCACCGAGGGTTCCGTACTTTTTAGTATTTGTTGTTATAGCGGCAACAGAAATACATCATCTGTGAAAATTTCAACTGTCTAGCTATCACGGTTCATGAGATACAGCCTGGTGACAGACAGACAGACGGACAGCGGAGTCTTAGTAATAGGGTCCCGTTTTTACCCTTTGGGTACGGAACCCTAAAAATCCACAAAATTTAATGTGAATCGGTTAAGATCGAAAACAGCTGGACACATTTTTCCTCAAACTGAAACGGAGACGCATGCGTCGCTCACACTCTTCGCTCGCTCGGTTGATTAATTAAACCTAAACCTTGAGAACAAGTTTGGGAACAAATCAAATTATTTTATTAAATATTTTGATTATATTTTATTTCGCCTAGTCTTACTAAGATGGCATTTAGTCGAGAAATTCGGACGGGCACCGCCGTGGCGGGGTGGCCTAGGGGTTCATGGCGTTAGCCGCGATAGCTAAAGACCGAATCCGGCCTTCACCACTGGAGGGCTTCGTCACTTTTTCTTTAATATATGACATCTATTACAATTTTTAAACCTTGAGAATCGACATAAGATGAGCTCCATTCTTCTTATTTACTCGTAACGCATGTTAATTATAAGATGTATTGTTTTGAAAAGATGTGTCCCGCCGAGTTTGTTTCCGGTC
The DNA here is from genome assembly GCF_947568885.1 of Cydia strobilella. Taxonomy (NCBI): domain Eukaryota; kingdom Metazoa; phylum Arthropoda; class Insecta; order Lepidoptera; family Tortricidae; genus Cydia; species Cydia strobilella. The sequence goes on from NC_086060.1 coordinate 1,255,813, forward strand.
CCATATTGGGATACCCTCCTCCAATTGAGGGGGGATTTAAATCTTCTCGGGGCAGAGGTGTAGGGTTAGAGCCGATGTAGCTTTATTTGACGTTCATAAGCGCATTGTAATATGCCTACTTAAATAATAAACTATTTTTATTTTTATCCATCTTAGGCTCTCATCATCTGACAGAGAGGTATGGGACAAAAAGACATGCTGCGCCCACCCCAAGTGAATGGGACAAGGGCAAGCGAATGATGATGATGATCATCTTAGGCTCTCTTTCCACCAGGTGTGACTGGGGTCGCCGGTCAGTTTATAATAAAATAGATACCTTTTTTAAACTATTCCCTGGGGAAGCCTGAGCATAAAGAGTATTTTTATAAATATTTTAAAATACTGCCAAATTCCAACCCACTTAGCAGATTACATTTTATAAATCCACATTTTTTCAAACAGATGTACTTTTGCATGAATTTGTAAGTAACAGTTGAGTAGACGAATGAATATATAAAGGATTCATGAAATGACTTGTGCAAAGTAATTCGTACTTTTTAACCCGCACGCCCACTGAATTAGGGTTTCGGGAATGGTAGGAAAAACTCCTACGGAAATTGTTCCTCAGGCAAATGGTTTGTAAGCAATATTGGGTCATTCAAGATAAAACTAACTTTACGTTTATCCACTTGGCAAATGGTATTTGCAAGAAAGTTATAGCATCAGTATATATACTATATGTACAGTCGCCATCGGATATATCGGAGCGGCCAAGGCGCTCACAAATATCTGAACACTGACACGCCTCTATTGTCAAGGCGCTAGAGTGCGTGTTCAGATATTTTTGAGCACCTCGGCCGCTCCGATATATCTGATGGCAACTGTACGTATATATTTTTCACCTTGTACATATATTTAAATATATAAGTAGATAGATAGATAGATAGGTAGTGGAAATCCGTGGTCTCTGCCTACCCCTTCGGGAAATTTCTGCTATAAGAATTTCGTTCCTTGATTATAAGTACTCAAATTATGAAATTACCAGGAGTTATCATTTACATTATACAGTATTCCATGCCCTAGTTTTACAAAATCTCGTTCTTTACTGACTCACGGGACCGTACATTAATATTAAAATATACTTTTTAACTTTCCTCAAAAGTCATGATTTCTCACAAATGCTCGTAATACCTACACAATTCCAATTCTTTCAGCAAAATTAACTGAAACGTGAGACCTGAAAAATTAAACAAGAAAGCGGCTGAAAGAACAACCCCAGAGATACATTATGGTGGCTGGACTCAAAACTTTGCACATTACAAATGTATATTTAATTCAGTTTAAACTATCGTGAATCTTACTGACACTAATATTAATAATTTCAATATCAGCCTCTGCCCACGATTTTGTTCGTGTAGAAATCTTTTAACTACGTTACGTAGGTCCTTAGAGTGTTTTCACATTTTGCGATCCGATATTAGATGTTGGATTGTCCTTGAAAAAAGCAGGACAGGTGCTAGAGTGCCTGTCAGCAAGTACTTATTTTTTAGGGTTCCGTACCCAAAGGGTAAAAACGGGACCCTATTACTAAGACTCCGCTGTCCGTCTGGCCGTCTGTCCGTCTGTCCGTCTGTCCGTCTGTCCATCTGTCCGTCTGTCCGTCTGTCCGTCTGTCTGTCACCAGGCTGTATCTCATGAACCGTGATAGCTAGGCTGTTGAAATTTTCACAGATGATGTATTTCTGTTGCCGCTATAACAACAAATACTAAAAAATACGGAACCCTCGGTGCGCGAGTCCGATTCGCACTTGGCCGGTTTTTATTTAAGTTAAGGTTAGCCTTTTGAACAATAAACATTTAACAAATACTTTTATACACGGTGGCAAAAAAATAAGTGCGTTCCCGTTGCCAGGGTGGGTTTGGGATTATACTGAGCAACTTTTACTATGGGACGAACCCCGAAATCGCGAAAAAAAATTTAGCTGTTTCATACATTTTGGCTGGTCCATTTTCTATGGGAGGGTAAAATTTTTTTCGCGATTTCGTGGTTGGTCCCATAGTAAAAGTTGCTCAGTAATTATTCTAAAACCTCCTTGCCAACGGGAATGCACTTATTTTATAGCCATCCTGTATAAGTGTAAAGGCGCTTTTTAAATTTTCACTTCTTTGTGGTCGTATCCGAGATCCGATATTGGATCGGACAATTTCTCAGGCCTCAAACTCAATACCAAATTTCACTTAAATTGATTCAGCGGTTAAAGCGCGAAGAGTTCGTATGTCGAACTCAGCTGCGTTGCTGTATCAGCAACTTACAATAGTCGAAATTAAACTATCGTGAGACATACTTCAAAATATTTAAGTAGATCACTACGGTTTCACTCACTATTATTTTTAGTCGCTTTTGGCGACATGTTTCGGACTCTTCGGGAGCCCTTCCTCAGGCACGAGTGTCCGCGGCGGCTCTACTCCGTGCATTGCTCGCGCCGCCCGCCTCGTCGCTAACAGTCCGAAACATGTCGCCAAGAACGACTAAAAAATAATAGTGAGTGAACCCGTAGTGATCTAACTTAGAATAGAATGTATTTTTTTTTTACTATTTCCAGAAACATTTCTGTGAAAATTATCAATATTATGGCCAGTAAATGTACGGTTTGTTATCATTACCATACGCGCGCAGGATAAAATTGTCGCACAAATATCAAGAACGTTCCCAACGTAAATGTGTATGTGATCTTTATTATAATTATGTGCCATTTTTAACCAAAAGGGTACTTATTGTCGCTTGTCAGTAAGGCGCTATTTCCATGTAGCTTCAATTACAAATCAACCTTACCGACAACCGACAATGTGGTACCTTTTGGTTGAAAACGTCACATATACGTTCATAAAAACAGAAAAAAATAACCTTGCTTACGCCTACCTCGCCTCGACTTGAATACGTCCCATGATTATAATAAAAATATAGTTATTTGTGCAACAAGAGAGGAAAGTTGGTTTTTCTTGCGAGTGTTTATTTTGAGTCCCGAGAAAGCGAAAGATTCTATAATTAAATCACGAGCGAAGCGAGTGATTCTAAGGTAGAATCTTGAGCGTAGCGAGGGACTCAAAAACACGAGATGTAAAATAACTTTGCTCTCGTGTTGCACACATAATTTTTCACCTCAGTAGTGAGAACATATTAAAGGTTAAAATGTATTTCGAATTACACAGAATAAACAGAAAAAAAAGTATTATAATATGTACGATACGATAAGGACCGGATCGTACCGTACCGTACCGTACCATACCATAAAAAAAATGTAATAAAAGTATGAATTTCATGGCCTTCACTAAATTAAAAAGCTACATTGTTTCACTCCCTGGAGTGAGGAAAGTCGCACTTTCCTCACTCCAGGGAGTGACGAAAGTAGGCTTGTTCGAGCTGCTGAGGTGAAAAAAATATATGCCCATTGCTCATGCTTACATGGTAGCATTTTTATGGAATATTGATATTACTATATTTTTAATTTAATACATTGTACAATGCTTGTATGGTGTAAATAAATAAATATTTGAAGTGCGCAAGTTTGCGCGTGTGCACGGAGCGGGCGAGCGGATTAAGAGCCCGTAGTCGATTTGAAAACGCGCGAAGATACGACTTTTACACAGTAACCGAACGCCGGCCGCTGCTTGAAATAACGCGACCGCCTAAACAATATTGATACTTTCGCAACATTATGCGTCACTTTATAACTTTAATTAGGTTAAAATAAAACTTTTGGTAAATTTGATATAATCGTTTATTACTCTTAACAATTTTCCTATGTATTCATATAATACATACAAATTATATAGTATGATGATAATGATTTGCACTAAGGCAATATCTTATATATATATAATCATCTTATTCGCGTTATCCCAGCCTTTTTGCCACGGCTCATGGAAGTCTGCTGGGGTCCGCTTGGCAACTAATCCCAAGAATTGGCGTAGGCACTAGTTTTTACGAAAGCGACTGCCATCTGACTTTCCAACGTTCCAACCCAGAGGGGAAACTAGCCTTTTGTTGAAATTTGGTATACAGATAGTTTGAATCCCGGGGAAGGTCATAGAATACTTTTTATTCAAGAACTTACCCTTTAAGGGGGTGGAAATTTGTATGGGGAATCAATAAACGCTGAACCGATTAAGATGAAATGAGGTATGGACATAGTTTGAGTCCTGGGGAAGGACATAGGATAGGTTTTACCCCAGAAACGGGGGGGGGGGGGGGGGGGGGTAATGGAACTTTGTATGGGGTCCAATAAAACCGATTTGGATGGAATTTGATATTATGGAGATAGTCTTAATCGTTGGGAAGGGTGTATAATAATTTTTATTTCCAAAGTCATCCTCTTCTCTTCTCCATTCTTCTAACACTCGCTCAACGTGTTATTGGTTGTACGATGAATACTGCTCAAGACCTGGAACACCTGGAGTGCTTCTGGGTGCAAAGGGTCAAGGGTAACACTCGCTCAACGTGCCGCTGGTAGAGTTTGATGGGGATAACTCAAGACCTGGAACACCTGAAGTGCTGCTGGGTGCAAAGGGTCAGGGGTAACACTCGCTCAACATGCCGCTGGTAGTGTGTAGTGTACGATGGATACAGCTCAAGACTTGGAACACCTGGAATGCTTCTGGGTGCAAAGAGTCAGGGGTAACACTCGCTCAACGAGCTGCTGGTAGTGTATGATAGGAAAAGCTCCAGACCTGGAACACCTGGAGTGCTGCTGGGTACAAAGGGTCAGGGGTAACGGGTAATACTCACTCAACGTGCTGCTGGTAGTGTATGATGGGGAAAGCTCCAGATCTGAAACACCTGGAGTGCTGCTGAGTGCAAAGGGTCAAGGGCAAAGGGTGGGTAACACTCGCTCAACGTGTTGTGGGTAGTGTATGACGGAGACAGCTCAAAACCTGGAACACCTGGAGTGCTGCTGGACGCATCGGATCAGGGGTAAAACTCTTTTAATCTGAAGTTGGTAGAGTATGTTGTAGGCAGGTTAAGTTCTTCAAGACCTGGAACACCTGGAGGGCTGCCAGATGAAGCAGGCACCTGACCAGAGCTACCACACGTTTAACATGCAGTAGGTACTGGGGGTTAAAAGGGGGTGGAAGTTCTGATAACAATAAATGAACCTGAGTTCCACTAAGTATAGCCAGGGTTCATCATCAGCTCTATCTTGGGTACTGCTCTCCCATTTGCTCATCAAGACGTGTCAGAAGACCAAAACAGCGTGTGCCTATATTGCACCAAACCTGAGTTCCACTAGGTACAGCCAGGGTTCAGCATCAGCTCTATCTTGGGTACTGCTCTCCCAAGTGTTCATCAAGACGTGTCGGAGGACCAAAACAGCGTGTGCCTATGTTGCACGAAACCTGAGTTCCACTAGGTACAGCCAGGGTTCAGCATCAGCTCCATCTTGGGTACTGCTCTCCTAATTGCTCATCAAGACGTGTCGTAAGACCAAAACAGCGCGTGCCTATGTTGCACGAAACCTGAGTTCCACTAGGTACAGCCAGGGTTCAGCATCAGCTCCATCTTGGGTACTGCTCTCCTAATTGCTCATCAAGACGTGTCGGAAGACCAAAACAGCGTGTGCCTATGTTGCATCAAACCTGCGTTCCACTAGGTACAGCCAGGGTTCAGCATCAGCTCCATCTTGGGTACTGCTCTCCCAAGTGCTCATCAAGACGTGTCGGAAGACGAAAACAGCGTGTGCCTATGTTGCACGAAACCTGATTTCCACTAGGTACAGCCAGGGTTCAGCATCAGCTCCATCTTGGGTACTGCTCTCCTAATTGCTCATCAAGACAGACCAAAACAGCGTGTGCCTATGTTGCACTAAACCTGCGTTCCACTAGGTACAGCCGGGGTTCAGCATCAGCCCAGCTCTATGTATACTAAAACCTTCTCCAGAATGTAACAAACACTTTTCTAAAAACCGCATCAAAATCGGTTCAGCCAAATGCGAGATAATCGCGAACAAACATACATACATACATACATACATATACATACAAACATACGGGACAAACTGAGAACCTCCTTTTTTTTGAAGGCGGTTAATAAACAAGTACTTACAACCCAAGGATTAAAGTTTCTGGTCGCAGTTTACACGCACACAGTACAGCCAAACACGCAAACAAATATAACTTTTTACACGGCGAGCGACGCACACAATGATAAATAACTTCGTCGTCGTCGATGCAACGTGCGGAGCCGATTAACAAACGTCCTGCCTCTACCAGCTCCCGCGCGGGACTGAGGCCGCGGGCGCGTGTCACCGATGTTATACCACTAAAAGGGGAAGTTTTTAAAAAATCGTCAGAAAATAAAAGTTGCAACTTAAATAAAATGAAGTACAGCAACAGTTTAAGTAAACATTGCAGATTATTTGAGTATGCAATCTACGTCGAAAATAAGTAGATTTTCGGAGAAATTGTCACTTGTTTTGAGGTCATTTCTGGAGAAAATTGAATTCGTTTAACTTTCATTTCCTCGAGTTTTAAGTCATATAACAACAATGTAATCTGATAAACCTAGAGTACAGAATATGTGTAATACAAATTTACCATTTTTAGCAGTCCAAACTTTACGAAATTTACAAATAAGAGCATCAAAGTCAGTGCTTTACACGCGTTTACCTAAACGTCCATCAGAAAAAAATTCATTACTAATTTAGTAAGCCTTTTTTCAAAAAAATGATCTGATAAACCTAGAGATAAGAAGTCGTGCTAATAGAAACCAGTACTTGTTATTTCAATTAGGTAACAAAAGGTGTACAATTTCACAGAAGAAATCTATCAACTTTACATTTTTGCGACTAAAATCGTAACCGGGCTCTTAACGAAAAATAGTATGAACGCATGAATCTAGTATAAAACTGGATTAGACATGAGTGGTGGGGGAACTGTCAGAACGGGATAGTCTTATGTATCTTTGAAGAGGAGTAGCAGAGAGAGCGTTATTATTGTTTGTCCTTGTTACACTCACTTTTGTTTATATACTACGTCGGTGGCAAACAAACATACGGCCCGCCTGATGTTAAGCAGTCTCCGTAGCCTATGTACGCCTGCAACTCCAGAGGAGATACAATACATGCGCGTTGCCGACCCTAACACTCCTCTCCCTCGTTGAGCTCGTTTTAATTCCCCATCGTAAATTTGTATGGTTTATGGTGGACCAAAATAATCTATTCGACCAATCATTGCGCATGTTATGTCCCTCACGGGCGCACGCGGTAGGCCACTTCTATAGGATCCTACCTTCTATGTATGAGCGCCGCAACTGACGCGGACGCGTCCGGCGGATTTTACCTACAATTCCACCCGCACGCGTGCGCCCGCTCCGCGCACCCGCGCTAGCTAGCGGACGCCCTTAGCCTTGATTTTCTCCTAGCCTCCTACGCTGACATCGGTCGCTGACGTCGGTTGAGCGTACGAATTACCACAATGTTCTATGGGCCCCCGCACAGCGGCGCTGACGTCCGCGGCAGATTTTTCTTCCGACGGTACGCTCGACCGACGTCAGCGACCGACTTCAGCGTAGGAGAGAATCAGGCCTTACATAGTCCCAAATTAAGCAAATGTGTACTATTGTACGTATAGGTGCCAGTTTACAGGCGACGATATACTGGTCGCGCTTTTAGCGTCCGTGTCATTGTGGCCATCAAATTCCAGGAAGAATCACGACGAGAAAACTTTTGTACATTGTTATACTATACGAGTATCTGTATAGTCCTTAAAAACAATGACCTGTAAAGTATCTAAATGTATATAAGCCTCCATTTTATTAAGGTAAGAAGCCCTTAGACTAAGACTTAAAAACACAATATAACCAAGATTAATTAAGCCCACGGCACAATAAAAACCAATCACATTAAGCCCCAATAAAAAGGGAGCACAACGTTAACACATCAAATAAATTAACTCCCAAATCCATACTAAAGTCACATAAGGAAAATATCTTTCTTTCATTAGGCCGAATATACGGGAGGGTGTTAAGCGGGCCTTTAAGTCCCATTGCGGCTTTAACAGTGCGTTTCAACGGTTGGTCAAGGGTGAGTCGACAAATTATTAAACGGACAAATATTTTTGCTAGCCCAGACTAATACTCTATGCAAGGGTTATTTTAAACGTCAAACTTCTATAAAATTAGGCAGGCATGACGTTTAAAATAATTATTAAATAAAAAAAGTTAAATTTAAATTATTAAAAATTTTTAGTAAGGCGTAGGCACTAATAGTTTTTACGAAAGCAACTGCCATCTGACCTTCCAACCCAGAGGGTAAACTAATAGGCCTTGTTGGGATTAGTCCGGTTTCCTCACGATGTTTTCCTTCACCGAAAAGCGACTGGTAAATTTCAAATGATATTTCGTACATAAGTTCCGAAAAACTCATTAAGATAAGATAAGATAAGATAATATTTATTGTATAACTGTGTATGATGTTGGTAATAATACATTTAGGATTCAACAGTTTGTCCATCACGGACGTACAATATACTTAAGACTAACCTATAACTAAATAACAAAATTAATACATGCATGCACTATTGTCATAAGCGTCAAATTCTTTCATGCTGTAGAACACTCTACTAATAAGCCATTTTTTTAGAATGGTTTTAAATTGTTTGCATTCGACTAACTTTATTTCAACAGGCAACTTGTTAAAAACTTTTATTGCTGCAATGTAGGCACTTTTATCCATAAGCTTATTGTTCACCTTTGGGATACGATAATTATATTTATATTGCACGCGCAAGTTATCATTAATTGAGGACAGTTTTGTGAAATACTCTCCATTGCGCTTTACAAAGAGGCAAAGCTCGAGTATATAGATTCCAGTTAGAGTCAAAATCTGCTTTTCCTTGAAAACATTTCTAACTGAGTGACGGTGGTGCAAGTGAAACATGTTTCGTAAGCATCTTTTTTGTAACCTGCATGTAGTAAGAACATCAACAGAGTCACCCCAATAAATTATGCCATAAGTGAGTTGTGAATGTACATTTCCATAGTATGCGCTCTTAACTACATTTTCTGAACATGTTTCAGAGAGTACAGATAAGGCATAAGCTGCTTTTGCAATTTTACAGTTTAAATCAGCAATGTGAGACTTCCAATTGAGATGAGAATCTATTGTAATTCCTAGAAATTTAGCACTGTCCACTTGTTCTATTGGCACCGCTTCTTGTGTTACGGTGATAGACATAGGTGAAGTTCTATAATTTCTAATTTGAACGAGTTTTGTTTTGTTTAAGTTAACATTAAGGTTTAGTGTTTTCTGGTTTTGAACCCGCGACCTCCAGATTGCAAGTCGCACGCTCTCAAAAAAGATCAGTTAGATGTCATTCTGATATCAGTGTAGTTGACATTCAATCATAATCGGCCTCCTACGCTATCGGCTACGACGTAACGCTACGAGCGTAGCATTGCAGCCGGAGGACGGATTCGAAGCGAAACATTATTTTCTATTTCCAGCTTTTCGATAAAAACAAAACACCAACAAGGAAGTTAGTCACTCTTCTAAGTTTTGATTTTTGTGACCAAACTGACCCATATCCACCTACCTACTCTTATGTATACAACCGCGAAAACGCTAAAATTCTATTGCATACTACACTAAGTCCCGATTTGATACACAGCTACGAGCTCAAACACAAAATAACTCAAAGCAAACATGCCTTTGAAACTATTAAGTACGTAAACACTAAAAACCCCCACCGCCCTAACTCACCCCATCACATAAAAAACTCAAAAGCATCAGCATATTTGTGCCCTTAATTCACTTCTAAGGGGCTAAATTGATATCCTAGTGTAGACAAGGAATATTCGCGCCTCCGGCGATTTCTTCACAAATTTACGATTTCACTATGGGACCAGTTCAATTTGACCCCTCTTTCCCCTTTTACTTAAACCCTTGACTGACGAATTGTAACCCTTATTCCAAAGGTATAAAGTCTACTTACGATCAGGTAAAGAGTGTTCATTGTTTGATATTCCTTAAGGTATAAAGGGTCTAGTTTATTTGGGAGGGAACTGCTGTTTGGCCCTACAACGTGATGAAATTTCTAATGGCATATAATAGGGCTGTAGGAAATGACCTACTGTCCTTATGCTTGGTTTTTATGGTGTTCACATTGTACAAATCAAGTTAGTGTGTCTGTTAAGAAGCTTATTTGTAAGGTAGAATATTATATTACATTGGGGATTGTGTACAATCGGGGACATTCCCGATGAACCACCTTAAGGGCAAAAATCGTTTAAAAGTGATGACCAATAGCAAGGCACCCAAAAATGTGGGTGTTGAAAAAAAAGGTTAGCTCAGGTAAAGTTTATTGCCGTGCATTGTCTTTGTGACGGCCGGCATTAGCAAACTAAGATTAGGAATCCAAAATGCATCCTAATTGGTTATCTTTATGGGGAGGCGAAGCTTAGCCTAAACAACAACAACTAGCATCCTATGTTCATCCTCACACCCTAGCACCTAAATGGTCGCATACTGTACGGTTTAAGAGGGTTTTCCTCCCGCGAACGCTTCGGCTGTGGAACGAGCTCCCTGCCGAGGTTTTCCCGAGGGGCTACAGTATGGGGTACTTCAAAAAAGGAGTGTACAGGTTTTTAAAGGGTCGGCAACGCGCGTGTAATATCTCTGGTGTTGCAAGCGTCCATAGGCTACGGTAACTGCTTACCATCAGGCGGGCCGTATACTCGTTTACCACCGACGTGGTATAAAAAAAATTAGCCAGAGGACCAAATCACTTTTATACAATTATTATTAGAGTTAGTAAACTAACATGTAGATTAAGTTAAACTAACAATACTGTGGACCATTATGTTGTCTGTAATTTGTTTATTAGTTTATTTAGTTATTTGTGCAACAAGAGATGAAAGTTGGTTTTTCTTGCGAGTGTTTATTTTGAGTCCCGAGAAAGCGAAAGATTGTATAATTGAATCACGAGCGAAGCGAGTGATTCTAAGTTAGAATCTTGAGCGTAGCGAGGGACTCAAAAACACGAGATATAAAATAACTGCTCTCGTGTTGCACACATAATTTTTCACCTCAGTAGTGAGAACATATTAAAGGTTAAAATGTATTTCGAATTACACAGAATAATACAGATAAAAAAAAATTGTAATAAAAGTATGAAGTGGCAGTTCATGGTCTTCACTAAATTAAAAAGCTACTTTGTTTCTCTCCCTGGAGTGAGGAAAGTCGCACTTTCTTCACTCCCTGCAGTGAGGAAAGTCGCACTTTCCTCACACCAGGGAGTGACGAAAGTAGGCTTGTTCGAGCTGCTGAGGTGAAAAATAAATTTCTTATCAGGCAGAAGTTTCTAATTTCTCTCCATACCTATTTAGATTAAGCTTTCTATATTCTGCGGTACTTATACAACGGAAGTGTTCAACAAATTCCAACGCTAAAGTTAAAATTATAAAATGTTTATAGTTTACACTGCGGGGATTCGAGCGGAGCATCGGACTTCCAAGTTTCATCCCTTGTTAATTCTCTTAGGGGATGAATTCTGGAAACCTTTCCCAGCATACCTCTGTTATGTAACGTTTGTGTAAATTGTTTAGGTTTTAGAGGCAAGTTATTCTAAGTGGCTTTTTACGTTTAGTAGTGATCGGAGAACGATAAAATTCACGATTTGGACACGATAATAGTTATTTGTTATACAAGGGTGCAAAGTTGTATTTTACCCGCGAGTGTGGAATTGAAACATGAGCAAGCGAAAGGATTCTATAGTTGAACCACGAGCGAAGCGAGTGGTTCTAAAATAGAATCCTGAGCGTAGCGAGTGTTTCAACACACGAGAAGTAAAATACATTTGCACCCGTGTGTAACACAAAACTTTTCCCCTCACTATAGCGAGGAAAGTGCAACATCCACAGGCGTTAGATCATCTTCATCACTGGAATCACTAATTTTTTTACGATATTATAACAGAAAACACTAGAAATTCAGATTTTTACGTGAGTCGGTGAGAAGAACAGTAAAAATTTTGTTGACAATGTTGACATTTCTGTTCTGACGTATGAAATGTCAACGATGCGTTTTGAAATTGCATCGACTCAACTTGTGCGTTCAGAATTATATTTAACATCATTACAAAAAATCTAACGTTTCTTATGGAATTTTAAGGTTTATGACTTAAATTTATTAAATAAAGCTAAATTTGGTATTTTTTATTAGATTCTCAAACCATTTATTTAATGATAATTAACATCGAACGAACCATTATCATGAGCGTTTTACGTTTTGTTATCTGTAAAGCTACTTAAACACGCTCCATCCAAGGTCAAATTACTTTCCCCACTAGTGGATAAAATGCGTTTTTCCCCGCTTGTTTTAAAGGATAATAGACGGCTTTCCGAGCTAGTGAGGGGAAAAATACATGTTTCCGCCGTGGGGTGGCCTAGGGGTTCAAGGCGTTAGCCTGGATTGTTAAAGACGCCGGTTCGAATCCGGCCTTAACCACTGGAGGAATTTGTCACTTTTTCTTTAATATATGATATCTATTTCAGTTTACAGTACTTGAAGATTTGTATATATACTTAATTTTCATAATTACGCCCGCTTTCGTAGTTATCCCAATTCCCAATGCACATTCACTACATAGTATAGAACAAAGTCGCTTCCTGCTGTCTGGATGGATGTCTGTCCCTATGTATGCTTAGATCTTCAAAACTACGCAACGGATTTTCATTTCAGTTTTTTTTAATAGATAGAGTGATTCAAGAGGAACGTTTACATATTTAATATCGCTGCTATACTTACTCAACCTCGTATCTGCAACACTCATTTGATGACAAAAACACCCGTATTCCTAATGAAAGAAAAGCGACATTTCCATCAAATGATTGTTGCAGATATGAGGTTGAGTAAGTATAGCGACGACATTATACATCAGCATTTCACCCGTGCGTAGCCGGGGCGGGTCGCCGAGCTACGCGCTACGAGCGTAGCCGATAACACGGGAAAACCCGTTTGAAGCGAAAAGCGCCTACGAACAGTGAACTCCCCTTGCGAGTCACTGGCACTGAATGTGTTAACATACTTAACAAGTGCTCGTGGTACCTGAACCTTGGAATTACTAGACTCCCCTGGGAACCTGTGGAACTTAGTTACTCTTGTTTAGATTACATATTTAATGTTTATTTCAAAGTTAATAAGATTCAACATAAACTCGGTATTTTTAATGATTCACCTAGAAAAAGTAGTGAATATTTTAGCAGCGGGGGAATCAGGGGTCGGAAACCGGTATTTGCTCCATACAAAAATACCGGTATTATTACGTTCTTTTTCGTTCTTTTGTTTATAATTTCATTTTTAATGGGACGTTTTAATAATGCAAAATTGTTTCCTAAATACATGATTCAGTCCTACGTAATGAGCATAAAAAAATTCAAAATATTGGGCTATTTTGGGGTTTTTAAAAAATACCGGTTCCGAGCCCTGAGGGGAAGTAACAGATTTATATCATAAAATATATTATTAGACATGCAAATCCACGAAACAAATTTTCATTTATTTCCAGTTGTTGTTTTTTCCTGCAATATAATTTTAGTAAGTATAAAATATATAGCTAGTTATATACGGTGACATTTAATCGGTTATCAGAAACCAATGTATAGCCGAGAGATCAGATGAGCAAAATTTTAAACAGAAATACGTATATTTTCAGAGTAATTAAGACAAGAGCGTGCTGGCCATATCTTCCGTCTCAAGTTTCGCGCAGCGCGCCGTATCTTTTGTTTCTCTCTAATTTCCTGCTTTTAATTCCTCCCTTAAAAGCCCGCTAAAAGTGCTACGCGTGACTCGAAGGCTGAGGAGTGTATGTGTAGTATGTGGGAGTGCAAAATCGGTTGGTCATGAAGTCACAATTTTGTCCTAGCGGTCAATCTTTCAAGACCAATTGTTCTAAACAAGTCAAATGCCGTTTTCTAAAATTATTTGTTCTAATAATAGATCAGATCTTTGAAGATAGGTTGCTTTGCGTAAAGTAAATTGAAGATGTAAGAAAATTACTGGCCATTATTTGCGTTTTTTGAATGCATTATAATGGGTTTTAGATATGTGGGTAGATGAATTACGTATTTCTTAGAGGGACTCAGACATGGATTTCAATATCGAATATATCAAAAATAATCAGTAATGTGCAAGGATTATTATACAACCTCTACAGTACCTAATCACACTCGAAAAGGGACAGGGGGAGTAGCCAAGGTGCAATCCGGATTAAACCTAAAACGAGAGAAACATATGGTACTCGAGAGGCATTATACAGTCTCTTCTTTAATAGCCTGTGGCAAATACATGTGTATGTGGGTTATACCGTAGATATAAATTATATGTAGCTGCAGTAAAGAGGCACGGACTGTCTCAATTAAGTAGAGATAATTTAATCGAATCTAAAAAATACTCTCATGACGGTATTTTTTTTTATATTTATCAAAATTATATTAAAAATTCCTAAATTACAACCGCCGGATTAACTAAACCGTTTAAAAAAATGACACAATAATTACAATCACAAACTTTTTTTTTATACCACGTCGGTGGCAATCAAGCATACGGCCCGCCTGATGGTAAGCAGTTAGCCTATGGACGCCTGCAACACCGGAGATATTACACGCGCGTTGCCGACCCTTTAAAAACCTGTACACTCCTTTATATCTGTAACACAAATCGACATGTATAACAAGAAATGAATCTACCCGTCCATTTGGGTAGATACGAGCAAAGATAGATATAACTCCGTAATAGATAGATACAGTCTAAGGAAAAAACGTGCCTCGAAAATCAAGAAAATTTGATTCTCGTTCAGAGGGCGCTACTAGTTTTGGCCTACAGTCGTATAGATGGCGTTGACGGTTTCGTTTGTTATTTTACAATTTTAACGCATATCAGTGAAAGAACATGGGTCAAAATCATAAAAATAATTAATGCAAATAAAAAAAACATTTATCTATATTTAAATACATTCTATCGTATTTTTATAAATCTTCATATTTAGTTTTAAAGTGTGTCGACAGATGGCATTGAATTTACTGGGGTTACAAAATTTACTATGACAGTACCGCTCTAGTATAAGTCACTCTATGATACGAGTAACTACCCGCTCTCGGGTATTTACCCTACCCATCTCTAGTCTTAATCAACAACTACGACTCAGTCATAAATCGTGTATTTTTTAATATTCATTATCTACTTAACGAACAACCAACACTGATGGCTGCCTCTTCTGGAATGCCGGCCCGCATATCTTTTCCATCTGACAGTGACTGCCAATATTTTTATTTAAATAAATCTACTGCCAATTACCGTCCATCGACAAAGGAGGCAGTAAAGATGGCAAACCTTTGAGCTAGGTTCACACGGCGTGCGGCGGCGACAAAGTGGGACCTTTGACTAGATTTCGTCACACAGATTTAATATAACTAGATGACGCAAATACCACGATTTGTATTGAAACCAAGCGTGCCAACTTTTTCATACAAAATTTACGCATAATATAATTTTAAAATTACTTATCTGTGATAGAAAATATTTTCTTGCCTTTGGGTGCTCGCAATTTTTGAGCTGTTGCAGTTAATTATCATGCAACGAAGCATTTTTAAAGTTTTTACGGACGTCCGGCAGCAATAACTGACGCGCGTGGATTGTAAACAGCGGCGGTCAACCTCGACGCTTGGTCGGGGTTCGGACACGCGAAGTAGATGCATTTGCGTCTTCTATGGTATATTTATTTCTGTGCTTCGTCACATATTATTTGTATGTGGCAGATAACAAACAAAAACCTTTTAAAGTGTATGTAAACGTTACAAACAAGTATTATTACATCGGCTAATAGTAATTTCTAGCGATCCCAGATTCCGTCCCACAGATTGTCTTTTTGTCTTAATTTAATTATCGCGATACATGTTCAAACGTGCTTCATTTGTTTTAGCTACCCATTTGGCAATTAACTTCGTGTTTGCGTTCACTATTTTGTTAGGCGAACAAAAGGCATCGTTATAATGAGAGGTTATATTTAGTTTGACTACAAAACTACAATAACCCTATTATAGCCATTATAGGAAACAAATCAAATTATTTTATAAAAATATTTAATTTTAATAACAAAACGTGAGACACTGACACATACCGGCGCAGACTGCGGGCCGCAGCCCTCCGCGCCCGATAACCGGCCGGTGCCGGTCCGTCACCGTCGACGCAAGCTCCTGATGACGCTTCTCGGTACGGAGTGAAACATGTCGAGCATTTTCGACTTAAAATACGTGAGTGACCCGTTATTAATATGTTTAATATTTAATATGTCGATTTTAAACTGCTGTGTTATTTCAAGTCGAAAATATTACACCGAAATAGATGTCATATACGAAAAACAAACCACGAACCATACTGTTTTACCTTAGAGTTGGCCAGAGGGCGCGGTAAGCCGTTGAGCTTGTATACTTGGTGGTTTGGTGGCCGGTTCGATTCCAGCCCTAGGCACTGGGCGGCCTTGGTCACTTTTTTTCGAATATGACATCTATTTCAGTCCTATTATAGCCACCTAGCTTTTAGCACCCGGGATATATCCTTCTCCTTCTTTTACAAAACGTAACTTGTCTCAAAACTATCTTTGAATTAACGGAGATTAGGGTGGGATACAAATGACTATGGAGAAATTTGGTCAGACAGTAATTTAAATATATTAATAACGGGTCACTCACGCATTTTAAGTCGAAAAACGCTTGACATGTTTCACTCCGTACCGAGGAGTGTCATCAGGAGCTTGCGTTGACGGTGACGGACCGGCGCAGACTGCGGGCCGCAGCCCTCCGCGCCCGATGACTCGGCGCGGGCGCCGGTGGCGGCAGGGGGGGGGCGTTATTAATATATGTATTTAATAATGTCTGTGTCTCACGGAAGTTTTGTTATTAAGACAGTAATTTGATTTAAAAAAATCATTGGTTTTGTGTTTATATGGCATTATTATACAAGTTTGCTGAGAAAAAGATTAAAAAGAAAAAAAATGGTCATTATCATACATTGTATGGGAGAATCGCATGAAATTCGTCACGGGTTACAGTTACAGGAATGACCTCAAATTTATTTTAAGTGTTTTGGGATAAAAGATACCGATTTAGGGAGTATGCGTCATTAATTTCTGAAAATCGCAAAATAATTATTAATTTATGCATTATTTTAATAAAAATGTACTAAACTAGTTAATTAATTTTTTTACAATTTTATATTATATTTTACGTTGTATATAATTAAGTATAATAAAAAAAAAAACTTTCATAGATTCAAAGATTTATTTGTTCAACATAGGTAAGTTACAAGATGTTAAATACATATTTCAGTATCACTTTGTCGTGCATATTGGCATACAAATTCAATTAAAATACACGCTAATCATAATATCACAGAAAAACAATAATAGTCAAAACAGGGTTATGTCATGCAGTAAATCTTAATTAGGTAATTCAGTCAAAAATTCTATAATAGAGTAATATGCTTTCTCGGTAAGAAAAACTTTTAGGTTTTTTTTTAAAACATTATTCTTGTCTATGATAAATGAATTAAACACAAATCTGTCGAGATATTCCTTTTCTCCCTTAGTCTCGTAGTGCCGACACTAATAACCGTGTATCGGCATTTTATGACTCGATTGAGCAATAAATAAGGAAGCGGACACTGTAATACGTTGAGCGTAATTGGCACTCGCGGGGATTCACTCAAGCTTTACGACCTTTCGGTTAACAGAAGTTTATCCGGTTTAAATTATATTTTTGTTTCGATTTACCATTATAAGAAGAAAGTACCATATTGGGATACCCTCCTACAATTTAGGAGGGAATTAAATCTTCTCGGGTCCGTGGTGTAGGGTTGGAGCCGGCGTAGTTTTTATCGCGTATATATATATATATATCTTTACTTGAAAATAATTGTAGTGTATAACTAGCCTTATGAACCGATTTTGCATGTACAACCAGCCTTAAAGTTTGTAGTCTATGATTGTTCATTATTTTAGTATGTGGGTATTTTTGCACTTTGTAATTTTTCCTCAGTCACCCGTTGACCACGAACGCTGTAAAGGGTTCGAAACGTCGGGATGTATTATAAATTCAATATACGCGATATAATCCGTTTTCATAGTTTTATTTCAAGAAAGTACAACTTTGGGAATTAGGTAAATCAAATTATTTTAATCAATACTCTTTACATACACTGGTACTGCGTAAACGAAATTAATAACTAGCTTAAATCTAAAATAGGCCCTTGAGGCATTATTTTAATTAATGTTTAAATTTGTCGTTTTTAAGTAGTCACACTAGGTACATCGAGGTTCGAAATTACATGGAGAAATTATGAATGGAATTCATTAATAATTTTTCCATGCAATTTCGAACGTCACTGTACCTACTAGTGGTACTAGGTAGGTAGGTCATGAATTATATAGTGAAATATATGTACATATATACAAAATAAAAAAAACGACCAAGCCAGTGGAGAGGGCAGGTTTAGAATCGGTGTCTTCGGCTAACGCCCTGATTTTCCGGATAAAAGCCCCGTGAAATTTCTGTTTTTTTTTATACTACGTCGGTGGCAAACAAGCATACTGCCCGCCTGATGTTAAGCAGTCTCCGTAGCCAATGTACGCCTGCAACTCCAGAGGAGTTACATGCGCGTAGCCGACCCTAACACTCCTCTCCCCCGAGCTCTGGCAACCTTACTCACCGGCAGGAACACAACACTATTAGTAGGGTCTAGTGTTATTTGGCTGCGGTTTTCTGTAAGGTGGAGGTACCTCCCCAGTTGGGCTCTGCTCTAGATCTGGAATGACATCCGCTGTCCTGTGCCCTACCACACAAAGCGAGATGTCATTCACAGTGCCCATACCTCTCTTTTGGACGTAGTTTAAGGACATACCCGGGTCCAAACAAGAAGCAAGGGGTTACAAAGAAGAAGCTTTTTTTAGGACAACAGGTAAAGACGCAAAAAATGTTGTGAATGTGGGCTATAGTCCTTTATTCGCAAAATCTGATCGATGTATATTTTTGCATAAGGTTTTATGGGTCGACGGATGACATAGGTTCCCTTTGAAACCGGAACACAAGGTTTTGGGAGGATATGCATAATTCCCTTTGGCGGGCAAAGCCTGAGATGAGTGTTAAAGTCAACACTGAGATGTCGATTTTGTTTATTTTAAGATTTAAAACAGTGTTTTACGAACTCTGACCAAGAATCTGCAAAGTGAATATATAGATAACAATATTAAATGAATTGCGTTATGAGACCAACTTCAAAAATGTAAAAAATATTAGTTAATATTTTTTTATTTTATTTAAACTTCTTTGCACAATACATGAAGAGTACAAATGGCGGACTTAATGCCAGAAGGCATTCTCTACCAGTCAATCATGGGCTAAACCGAAAGATCTAATTGGTGCAGGGTCAGAATACTGTTAGAATAAAATGGAAAAAAAAACCGGCCAAGTGCGAGTCGGACTCGCGCACCGAGGGTTCCGTACATTACTTTTTTTTTATGTGAAACTTGAGTAAAAGATAAATTGCGGTTTACGATTTATGGCGTATTAAAAAAAAACTACTTACTAGATCTCGTTCAAACCAATTTTCAGTGGAAGTTTGCATGGTAAGTACATCATGTATTTTTTCAGTTTTATCATTCTCTTATTTTAGAAGTTACAGGGCACAGATTCTACCACTTTGGAAGTGTCTCGCGCAAACTATTCAGTTTAGAAAAAAATGATATTAGAAACCTTAATATCATTTTTGAAGACCTATCCATATAGATACCCCACAAGTATGGGTTTGATAACAAAAATTTTTTTTGAGTTTCAGTTCCAAGTATGGGGAACCCCCAAAATGTATTGTTTTTTTTCTAGTTTTGTATGAAAATCTTAATGCGGTTCACAGAATACATCTACTTACCAAGTTTCAACAGTATAGTTCTTATAGTTTCAGAGAAAAGTGGCTGTGACATACGGACGGACGAACAGACAGACATGACGAATCTATAAGGGTTCCGTTTTTTGCCATTTGGCTACGGAACCCTAAAAAACACATTTAATATTAGCTCAGTCTCAAGAAATGTTACAACTTGTAGTTGTAAACTGAAATAGATAATATAGAAGAAAAACCCCTGTATTATAAAATAAAATAAAAAAATAAAAATTATAAATTCCAAGTAATCTTCTTATTAATATATCACATGTCCTGAGTGTCCTGACCGGACATCTTATCTACATAATCAATCACTAATGAGCTGTATTTCATACAACAAACGGGAATTAACATTTTATTTCTGATCACTACGCTGGCAGCACAAGTTACATAGCTGCCAGTTGTAGAACAGTACCCTTACTTTGAGTTTACAGTTACTGAGGACCTAGTAAGGATGGCAAGTATACATCGACAAAAGCAAAGCGAAATGTAAAAATGCAACTAGGGAACAAATCAAATTATTTTATGAAATATTTTTTGATTTTTAGTGTTCCGTACCCAAAGGGTAAAAACGGGACCCTATTACTAAGACTCCGCTGTCCGTATGTCTGTCTGTCCGTCTGTCTGTCGCCAGGTTGTATCTCATGAACCGTGATAGCTAGACAGTTGAAATTTTCACAGATGATGTATTTCTGTTGCCGCTATAACACTAAAAAGTACGGAACCCTCGGTGGGCGAGTCGGACTCGCACTTGGCCGGTTTTATGGTTTGCTCGCCCTTAGAGTTTGTCAAAGGCGCCTTTCAAAGCCTTCTTTTGCCAGAGAATTTGGGACGGGTACCGCCGTGGCCGGGTGGTCTAGTGGTCAGGATTGGATTGGATTAGATTCCCGCCTCAGCCACCGGTGGACTTGGTCACTTTTTCTTTAGTGTACGAGTATGATATCTATTGCAGTTTATGAAATGTAAAAATGTTACGGGATGAGAGATGAGAGATGCCAGTAAAAGTCATTGTTAAAGTTTTGTTTGGCGTTTTTCATCAACCACTGTCATATTGCCCATCTTGGTTAGGCCCCGTGTACTCGCAACTCGCAAGTCACGGCCTACAGTTCGCTGGCCGAATATTACAGGGTTCTATGTTTCGCTTTTATCGAACTGAAATTTGAACATTATCATAGTGACATTAAGTCGATTTTCAACTATCTCGAAAATGTAACATAGAACCTTGTAATATTGAGCCAGCGAGTTGTAGTGCATAATTATTTTCCATCGTAGTTTCGCGGAAACGTACGAATGTGTCTTGCCATTTCAGTCAGTCTCGCTACAAAAAGTACTGAGGTTGACCGAAGTAGCATGATAAAACAAATGGTTCCGAGAAAATACGATGTAAAACAATTATGCATTGCATCTGTAAAGGATTGTGATGGAGATTGTACAGTGCCTCTAGTGTTCAATTATAAAACTATCGATCGCCTGTATGATTCAAAAGAGGTAAATAACCTATCGAAATCTAAACGCTACCGACTGATACTGTGTAGCACAAGCATATTCATTATAAAAATGCTTGTGCCGCACAGTGCCGCACACTGGTGGAATCCCGCCTGTGGATATACAAATGTTTGCGTTTACCTACTGACTATCAATCTGTGTGCCACAACATTTGATTTATTCGTCTATATTTTCCAAACTTTCTGCTGATACAACGGACTTTCAAATAATGTTTGTCAACAATAAAACCGATATGTTGCGCAAAAACTCGCACAAATTAATTTGAATTCAGAATTCGTGCCCTTCTGTAATGATATTGTTTTATTTGTAACGTTTGTTTCCATTACTTCGGGCTGTTTGAGTTTAACAACTTCATTTGGAAACTTTTTATATTAGGCTTGTTGATTAAATACACATACATGTTTGGCCAAAAGAACGCAATTTCGCAAACGCCTTTCTCATTAATAACTTCTGAGTAAATGTAAATTTTACCGTTTCTAAAACGACAACAGGCATAAATTGAATTCAATCAGTAAATCTATAAAAAACCATGCCTATATAGCCTAAAATATTTGCTTGAAGTACCTAAAGATTTACATACATATAATCACGCCTATTTACCGGAGGGGTAGGCAGAGACCACGGATTTCCACTTGCTACGATCCTGTCATACCTCTTTCGCTTCACTTTCATAACATTCCTCATACACGCTCGCCGGCCGACAAAAAATAAAGAAAGATTTAGCTGAAGAAAAAGCATGGGAAAAATGACTGAATATTTCTAGAAAAGCGTTACTCGATCTTACATACCTACCCCTCGCGTTAGTCAAATAAAACGGGGCAGAATGTTTGGGCACGGGGGCTTGGTCAAACAAGTCAGTCATAAGGCTATTTTGTCACAAAACAAAATCCCAAAAATACCCTCGATGGGGCGGTCACTCGAGAAATCGATACTGTGTATAATCGATAGTGAGCATTAGTGTGTACATTATAGTGCTAATATTATAATATAAATGCGAAAGTCTGTCCGTCTGTCTGTGTGTGTTCTCTTCACGTTTAAACCGCTGAACCGATTTAGTAGATATTTGGCATAGAGATAGTTTGAGTCCCGGGAAAGGACATAGGATAATTTTTACGTCGGAAATCATCCCTAAAGAGAGTGATAATTCATGTCAAGCAATTAAGCTTATGCTTAAATTAAATGATTGCTATTACATATCCAGGCGCTACAACTCTAGCTGCTGTTACTGATTCCACGCAGACGAAGTCGCGGGCAAAAGTTCCTCCTCCTTGCGTCGTATTCCTCAGTATTGAGGGTCGTGACCTCCCTTTTGTATCATATTCTCTCTTACGATCTTTCTCCATCTGCTTCTGTCTTTGGCGGTGTGGAGAGCCAAACGGTGTGGTGGGCAAAAGCTAGTATTATTATAATACTCATAGTTCTTACAAACTGAGGTCAAATTAGCAGTGGTCCGAGGGTTCAACTCGGCCTATCTAAGCAAAAAGAGTCAACATTAGGCCGTTAAGCGGTCGCTAGGTCAATAGACGGTTAGTTATGTGTTTGTACACGTAACGTCGAGATGGCATGCACACTGGTCAACAAGGACGGTGTATCGTTGGCATTTTTATATCAACTTTATTTATTTAGGTGCTTCATTTATAATATATAATGCTAAGAGAAGGACTGCCGACGAATACGAAAACATTGACAGTAAAAGAGGGTATAAGTTATTATACGTAGCCAGCGACAAAATGACGAAGATCACAGTACATTTATGACATTGGAAAAGGATCCATATGACAGAGACACTTATCTGACACATATCAGTGACAGTTATCGATTCTCTTGAAATATACCGCACCGGAGTACACTGAATCAGGGATCGGAACCGATTTTTTCCAAAAACTTCGAAATGGGCATAATTTTCAAACTATTTTATACACGAAATGTAGGACTCAGTTGTGTTTTTAGGTAACGACTTCGTATTATTAGATTGCCCAATTAGAAATGAAATAATTAACAATGAACGAAAAAATACCGTTTTCGTTCACATACATAAAATACCGGTTTCCGATCCCTGCACTGAATATTACCCAATTTCCGCTGTTCAAAAAAAGTGGTTATTGATCACTAAGGGCCACTAACCCGGGGTTAACGGGTTAAACCTGAAGTTACCAGATTTAACCGGTTTATGGGTCCGAAATTAAAATCTTTGTACTCATTGGACTTGTCCTTAATACTCGTAATCATAATGGAGTAAGACGGTTTGCCATAATAGTTTAAAAGATCTTTGAAAATGTACTAAGTTAAGTAAGCAATCGGACGGTAATTTTAGCTATCAGAGATATCCTTTTATATATATTGGTTTTATAATTTTGAAGCGCTCCGGGATCATTCCAGAGGAGAAGGACTGGTTTATTATGACTGTGAGAGGAATACTCATCCCTTCGGCACATGATTTTACAAGGGATTTCATCAATCCCATAGCTTGTTTTATTTTTTAGTTGTTGGATGCATTTAAACGTCTCGGAAGGATCTACAGGCGATAAAAAACGTGTTGCTGGTTGTGTCAATGAGAGGTCGGCCGCGCGGTATATTATTAGCATTGGCTTTCACGAGATTCCATCATGGGGGATGGTGATGTCGACGTTGCGATCGATCTATTATCACGATGTTCAAAGTTTAAAGTTCAAATATACTTTATTGTCAATGCCTATTAACTTATTATTATGTATTGCTCAATTTCAATGCTAAAATATACAATAATCAGTAACATAGAGTAACTTATACTAGAGCGGTACTGTCATAGTAAATTTTGTAACCACAGTAAATTCACTGCCATCTGTCGACACACTTTAAAACTAAAAATGAAGATTTATAAAAATACGATAGAATGTATTTAAATATAGATAAATGATTTTTTTTATTTGCATTAATTATTTTTATGATTTTGACCCATGTTCTTTCACTGATATGCGTTAAAATTGTTAAATAACAAACGAAACCGTCAACGCCATCTATTCGACTGTAGGGCAAAACTAGTAGCGCCCTCTCAACGAGAATCAAATTTTCTTGATTTTCGAGGCACGTTTTTTCCTTAGACTGTATCTATCTTACGGAGTTATATCTATCTTTGTCAGTAAGAAGTCAAAATTAATATCGTTTAATTTGAATGAAAAGAAATATCAGCATTCGGTTCCTACGAGGAAAATTGTAACCTCGTAAAAGAAACTTTTTCCGAGAGACGAAAAATAATTGCTATTTTCAGGCACAAAGACGTTTCAGGTACTTTAACCTTTAGAGTATGTTATATTTGCCCGTTTGAAGCTAAGTTTTGTTTCAAACTAGCCTTTGCCAGTTATTTCGTGCTGAAAATTGTTTAAGGAATGTAATTATTTATTTCAACTTGTTTCATTTCAAGTTGTGTGGGCCACACATATTGTAGACATTTTAGTAATTAGTATAAATATGTATTTATTGTAGTGGCTGTTTGTTTACCTAAATAAATTAAAAAAAAAAAAAAAAAAAGGTAGGGACGAACTGAGCGTTGCGTGGGCTCAGTTCGTCCCTACCTTTATCTCTACGCAATCCGATCAATATTCTTACCATAACGTTATATAACCAATAATATAGCCTGTTGCTGATTTGCTTTTGTGTCCACTTGACGAAGCCTGCGTTGCCGATCACGATCTATGCATGGATGTTATTTACTGTTTTAGGCAATCAATTGCCAGTAAACGCACTGTAAATAGTAGTTTTCGGTGGTCAAAGTTGCACTTTATAAATTACCAGTCGAAATTGGTCCGCTGCACCTTATTAGAATTATCTAGATGAGTAGTAGTTGACTGTGAAAGAATAATATATCCCAAAGTAAATCGTATCACGAGAATAAATATTTGTCTCCAAATATATAAGAATTCAATACGTCATTTAGCTATCGCACAAACAGCAGTGGAATATTTATGCTGGCTACTGGGTAAGCATACAAACAGGGTCCAGATTTCATACTGCATTGCATACGTTATTCGTCGGACTGCGTACGGATAAAGGTAGGGACGAACTGAGCGTTGCGTGGGCTCAGTTCGTCCCTACCTTTATCTCTACGCAATCCGATCAATATTCTTACCATAACATTATATAACCAATAATATATCCCAAAGTAAATCGTATCACGAGAATAAATATTTGTCTCCAAATATATAAGAATTCAATACGTCATTTAGCTATCGCACAAACAGCAGTGGAATATTTATCTTGGCGGGTCTGGCTACTGGGTAAGCATACAAACAGGGTCCAGATTTCATACTGCATTGCATACGTTATTCGTCGGACTGCGTACGGATAAAGGTAGGGACGAACTGAGCGTTGCGTGGGCTCAGTTCGTCCCTACCTTTATCTCTACGCAATCCGATCAATATTCTTACCATAACATTATATAACCAATAATATATCCCAAAGTAAATCGTATCACGAGAATAAATATTTGTCTCCAAATATATAAGAATTCAATACGTCATTTAGCTATCGCACAAACAGCAGTGGAATATTTATCTTGGCGAGTCTGGCTACTGGGTATTATCTTAATGCTTTATTCGATTTGCTTGATTTAATATTATTATAGGGTTTGCAATACTACTTAAGCATTCGCTTGGTAACCAAGCTCGTAGAAAATCATTTAAGGGTCTCTCACTCAGGATAGTGAGAGGTAAAAAGTTTTTTTCGTAGGTATTAACTCAACTAATAGGGGAACTAGTCAAATTTAGGGAACAAATCAAATGATTTTATGAAATATTATCTTTTGATTTGTTTTTTAAGTAGTCACACTACTATACAGGCTGTTTATTTAGTCACCTGCAATAATTTACGTGCTAAATATATACGTCATACTGAGCAACTTTCCTATAGGCGCAACTCGGAAATTGCGAAAAAAAAAGGTCAGACAGCCAAAATGTATGAAACTGCCAAAAATTTTTCGCGATTTCGGGGTTGGTCCCATAGTAAAAGTTGCTCAGTATAACCTATATATTCAGCCCGTAAATTATTGCAGGTGACTAAATAGACAACCTGTATATATATCATACTATACTAGAATATTGATAGAATTATATTATATAGAATTGGTATAGAACTCCCTTATGAAATTCGGTTAAAATGTAGCCTTTGTCAATCAAGCCACAAAAAATAATCGAATGACACATCATTCATCACAATGTCAAGCTGTCATGTAGATGTCAGCGGCCGATCGTAAGATCAGGCAGATCGTGAAATTCATCATTCACATTGTGAAACGTGAATTTTTTTGTCTCGTTCCCTGAGTCGATGGAATGGGGCTCCAATTTCTGGACAGTTTGCCCTTCGGGCATCTGAAGCAACCTAACGAACCTAACCTATATATTGGTTTACCTACCTACCTATACGGGACTCTTGGGAATCTGAATGGGAAGATTTCTCCCTGGCGACGTCTTCAAGCCTAATACTAAGACCCGACCTGCTGGCTTTGAGGAGCCCCGACGTTAATACGACGCTAATATATGTACGCATTTATACAGTGTTTAAATCTAATAACGGGCGAATCTCTTAACGGTGGTTAGTATAGGACATAAGAAATGTAATTACATAACTTTTATTTTATTTTATTTAAATGTTTTTTTATTTTTATTTTATTTTATTTTGGTACATGGAAAACCAACAGCGCTAAACATATCAACAAACTACAATAGAATTAGATAGCCAATTATAGGTTTTCACTTATAGAAACTTTTACTTATTATTTGATCCATACAAAATAATTCAGCCCGCAATGTAATACATCACACAAGTTTCGAGATACGGGCGTTTTAAAGTAATTGTCAACGCTTGATGGCAGTTACTATTAAAAAGCTCGTATCTCGTAATGTCATGTCATCTTTTTTCTTAATGTTTGCAGTACATTGCTGCTCGGTAAATTTAAAAAAATAATAATTACGGGGTCATAATTAAGTGTAAATTAAAAAAAACTTCATAATTAATGATTAGACGAATAAATTATATACATATAATTTATCAGATATATATCTGGTTGGCCAGAGAGCAATGGAGCGCAGCATTCTAGGTGTCACAAGGATGGATCGCATCCGAAACACTACACTGCGCTCCAGAACAGGCATAGCTGACGTAGGGGAGAAGACCGCTAGGCTGAAGTGGGACTGGGCAGGTCACGTCTGCCGCATGCATCCGGATAGGTGGGCTAGTATAGCCACCAAGTGGATGCCGCAAAAGAAGCGCGGACGTGGCAGGCCCAGGCGGAGATGGCGGGACGACTTAGACACCTTCACTAATAACTGGCCGGAAACAGCTCAACAACGGGTCATGAAAATTAAAAAAAAAAATCTGGTTTAATTTATCGCCCGTATTAGATTAACACACTGTATACATAAAATATATATATTATTCAATTCCCCCTGCTAACCTTACTCGTAATGATGTATTAGGTACCCGTTGTACCGACTGTCAAGATGATTAAGCTATCGCTAACGAACGTCCATCAGTTATCGATACAAATAACAAACTTTTACTATAGTTTTTACGTCGTTGGAAAAAGGGTGATTTTTGCTAGACCTTGCTGATTTCGCTTAGTCTGTCTGAAAAGAAAGAGCAAAGATATACATAGCTTCTAGAGTTGTAACAAATAAGTAGGTATTCGAGTATTATGCTAATTATACGGTTTAACTTACATATTTAGTCACTCGCGCGACATGTTTCACGCGAGTGACTAAAGTACGTGAGTGAAACCGTATAATTAGTGTTAGTGTGACTCACGACGGGTTAATTTCGAAGAATTCGAGTGCTATTAGTCTAAACAAAATAAAACTACACTCATTTTTACGAGACTATTCTAAAACTTAGTATAATTTTGCATTGTAACGTTCTTCTTAGTTCAAAAAAGGAGTGTACAGGTTTTTAAAGGTTTTGCAGGCGTCCATAGGCTACGGTAACTACTTACCATCAGGCGAGCCGTATGCTTGATTGCGACCGACGTGTTATAAAAAAAAATGTTTTTATTCGAACGACTAACTTTTTTCAAGGTTTTATCTAAAAAAAAATGATTTTCTTTATAACTTAAGCTTAAAATAATTCATAGTGTAAAATGTGTTTTTAGAATTTCTAAAGGGGCCCACTGACTATCAGTCCGCCGGACGATATTTGCCTGTCAGTTGTTCGGAACTGTCCATTTTTTGTTATAACTGACAGGCCGATATCGTCCGGCGGACTGATAGTCTGTGGGCCCCTTAAATATAAAACTCCTATAAAATCGACTAAATAGTGTAGTGACTAACATCAAAGCAACTATTCAAATACGTAACATTTTATTCTAAAAACAGACATTCCTATTACGGCTAAACGAATCTGAGAATATATATTCCCTCAGGATCAAGGAACAAATAGGGAACGTCACAGGAGCATCAAACGGGAATAGAAAACAATACGCGAACGAAGCTACTGAGTCGCAGTAAACAGATTGGTACAGTAGTCCACAAATTGAGACCTAATTTGTAATTTATCCTCGTAAGTCCCTGTGTACTTGTACAAGTACAAATTAAATTCGAGTTTGAACTGATATAGAAATAAAAGAAAGTTCCAAATTCGAAAGCGCAAAAATTGCCCTGGGTCTTACGAGGATAACACTTTAAACTCGCGTTTTGAACACATATTTAATGATACGAACGGGTCTACCCACGGATCCAGTGTACGGGTCCCGTGTGCCGATATTGTGAGTAAAGTTTAATAAACATTAAACTTTAACGGGTAGCTGCAATTTCCGTGTCTACCCCGAACATTTTTATAAACTAATTTCGGGTAATTTAGTGTTGTTTAGATCTCCGTTGACATTTTGCTGGGACGTCAGTATTTCCGTGACCACAGCTGGTGCAACTCAGCTGAAACGTCGGAATTTAAGGTAAAAACAATGAAATCGCGCTAGACCCGTTCATATAATTAAATATGACCTAATTTGGGTCCGCCTAAAGCAAAGGGGGCGCAATATAAGGACTTAGAAAATTTTTGACCAAAAGTGAAAATTATACAGGAATCATAAAACACTTAGAAAAATTTCATTCGAAACGCTAAAATAAGCGTTTTGTAGAAAAAACTTTTTCTCTTAAATCACAAATGGCCGAGATATTGGACCTGAAAGTTGAGCCGATTTTTAGGACAGAAAAAGTTCGATGGGTGTTGTTGTCATTATGACCCCTATTTTTTATGATGCTATCGTATAGAAGACGCTAAAATAAGCATGTTTTATAGAAAAAACTTTTTCTCTAAAATCAAAAATGACCGAGATAATAGACTTCAAAATTGGCAAAGCAAAGGGGGGTGCAAAAAAGACTTAGAATTTTTTTAGTAGGTACAATAACATGTCTGTTCTGGCGCTCGCCGGCCGCTGCCGCGGCACGCTCGCTTCGCTCGCTCGGCTTCGCGCTCTGTTTGATCGCGATCATCGCGGTCAACCTAACACACTCCTCCTCGCTTCGCTCGTCGTCGCACCTATCTTGTCTCTGTTACTTAAATTTACTGTTCCAAACATGCTTATTTTAGCGTCTTCTATACGATAGCATCATAAAAAATAGGGGTCATAATGACAACAACACCCATCGAACTTTTTCTATGTCCTAAAAATCGGCTCAACTTTCAGGTCCAATATCTCGGCCATTTTTAATTTTAGAGAAAAAGTTTTTTCTACAAAACTTGCTTATTTTAGCGTCTTCTATACGATAGCATCATAAAAAATAGGTATCATAATAACACCAACCCCATCAAAAATTTTCTAAGTCCTGCGCCCCCTTTGCTTTAGTCCAACCCTAATTTGTAAACTGAAAGTGACATGCACAATCGATCGTGAGGCCAATTTGTCATTTTGATATCAATTCATCATTCGCCGGTGAGTCTAGCTACTCTAGCTCGTGCCAGTACATGTACGAACAAGTACGAGCAAAATGCACTCGCGAATTATATCAATATGAAAGTTCTAATCGGCCTCCATGTCTCTGCAACAACTATGAAAGAAAGCAGGAGTTTATTTCGTGCACTTAGTTAAGTATAAATTGCGTTGAGGTAAGATTGAAAGGGTTTTTCATGGGGGTTAGACAAAAAATCGTCCGTACGCCGAAGCATTTCATCTCACCCCGCATGAAAAACCCTTCAATTTTACCCCAACAGACCTTAATGTATGTATTTTGTACCATTTCGTACCTTGTCACAGTGACAATCAATATGAAAATGGATTGGGACATACTATTGTCACTGTGACAAGGTACTAAATGGTACTGAAATTAAATTCCTTGCCCTTACTTACCTAGTTACATCAATATCTGATGTAACTTACATCAGATATTGACTATAATAGTTTGTCAAAGGACTGTCTTATTTCATACATAGACATAGGGAATCATATTATCTTTGTCTTACACTAGTACTAGCACCCAAAAGACAAGGATGAGTATAGTTTTTTGTGTACTTATTTACTGACAATTTGGTTTGACCAACTATATGTGCGATGTACCGTGCTAGGAAGAAGAAAATACCCTAACAATTCAATGACGTATTCCATGTACAATTCATGCAAACCTGTTAGTAGTTCGGCTTTAATACTCGACAAAGGCAAACAGCGAAGCAAAGCCATATCAAAAACGCCAAAAGCAACTGGAAACAATAACTGAATGTAACTGGGCACAGTAAACATGTATAAAACAGTAAGTATACATTTGAGGCCAAAACAATATAACCTTGTTTAACATTGTGTTCAAGGCGGCTACAAGTCTCGTCAGACACACCACACACACACACATAAACACACACGCACAACACACACAAACACAAACACAGTCTCCCTTTAGCTACCTTCGTGAATAACTTCCACCATTTACAAGCTTACGTAAAAAGGGCCCAAAATTAAGTACATTATAGATAACATATGTTAATTTTAAAGTAGAAAAGAATAGAATAGAAATAATTTAAGTACAGTCGCCATCAGATATATTGAAGCGGCCAAGGTACTCAAAAATATCTGAACACGCACTCTAACGTCTTGATAATAGAGGCTTTGTTCAGATATATATGAACACCTTGGCCGCTCCGATATATCCGATACTTTGGCGTGGGCACGGCCGTGCCCCCAGATATGAGGTCCCTACTTAATAGCGACTTTCATATTAATTGTCACTGTGACAATAAGAGGTCGTGACCGATATTTACAATTTTTGGAATATCTTTCTTAAATACTTATATTTTTCTATTTTTATTTTAAGTAAAATGGATGTTTACTAGCCTCATCGGCATCTTCGGTTACCGCGATAGTTATTCATGAAATAAATTTATGAAAACGGATTATATCGCGTATATTGAATGCAACATCCTGACGTTTCGATCCCTTTACAGCGTTCATGGTCAACGGGTGACTGAAGAAAAGCTACAATGTGCAAAACTACCCACATACAAAAATAATGAATGGTTTACTATGGTTCTAATTAATTTTACGCGATTAATTCCCGTCGTTGTGAGTAATAATGAGTTAACCGATTAACCGAAATCATAAGCCAGTTAATTGCATGAAGGAAATACCAGTATCCGAACCCTGGTTACAAGGTACGAAATGGTACTTAAATTATTCCTTGACTTTAACTAACTCAAGTTTTTTTCATCAAACTGCTATCTCAGCGACCTTGCCCGGGACTCCCAGCGAACGCTATTGTCCCCAATTCCGCGAATCTCGACAGATTTTCCTCTTTATCTACTCTTTATTAATTTTTACGATATCTGTGTCCAGCGGCAATCAGTGATGTGATGCGTTGCGGGAATATTACCGGCCCTGGGAATATGTTCTGGGAATATACAGCTTGAACCTCACTCTCGTGAGCTCTTTTTTTAACTCTTGTTAATTGGTGTTATTATATAATATGGATATTACCTGAAAAATAATCGAGAATATAATATGACCTATTCCGGTCCCGGTACGGTACTAATTCCAGTTCCGTTACAAATTCTGGTTCCAATACAAACTCCGATTCA
This sequence comes from Cydia strobilella, assembly GCF_947568885.1. Taxonomy (NCBI): domain Eukaryota; kingdom Metazoa; phylum Arthropoda; class Insecta; order Lepidoptera; family Tortricidae; genus Cydia; species Cydia strobilella. The sequence continues at coordinate 1,288,302 of NC_086060.1, forward strand.
TTGATAATGTTAGCAAAATTCTCTAAATATTCTCTCGAGTGGATTATATTGCGTTCTTTAGGAAGTATTTTTCTAAGGATTAATCCTGATATTTATCAGTACGGTTTTTACTCACTATTATTTTTAGTCGCTTTTGGCGACATGTTTCGGATTCTTTGGGAATCCATCCTCAGGCACGAGTGTCCGCGGCGGTTGTACGTCGTGCACTGCCCGCGCCGCCCGCCTCGTCGCTCGTTGATCCTGATCTCTGGTTATTAATCCTGATTAATACTTCCAAAAATACTTCGTAAGAACGCACATCACTAGCGTCACTGTCATTATAAGCCCAAGTATTCATTGTATGTCACTGTATTCCCTGGCGTGCAGTATGTCCGGGATACGTGTGTTATGACCGCGCTCTGCCAATTTACAAGTATATTGTTTTGAAACAATATTCCGAGCTTTTAGGGTTCGTTCCTCCTGTATGGCACCTTCAGTCCGCGCATCAAAAAGTGTTTTCATCACACCTGAAGCTATCTCTCTCTCATAATTCTTCAAAAACTGCATCAATTTAGCTACAACAGTGGCAAAGTAATTTTCACCTCAGCAGCTTGAACAAGCCTACTTTCGACACTTCCTGAAGTGAGGAAAGTGCGACTTTCCTCACTCCAGGGAGTGAAGAAAGTGCAACTTTCCTCACTCCAGGGAGTGAAACAAAGTTGCGTTTTAATTTAGTGAATAAGGCCATGAACTGCCACTTCATACTTTTTTTTCTGTATTATTCTGTGTAGTTCGAAATACATTTTAACCTTTAATATGTTATCACTACTGAGGTAAAAAATTATGTGTGCAACACGAGAGCAAAGTTTTTTACATCTCATGTTTTTGAGTCCCTCGCTACGCTCAAGATTCTAACTTAAAATCACTCGCTTCGCTCGTGATTCAATTATATAATCTTGCGCTTTCTCGGGACTCAAAATAAACACTCGCAAGATTGATGAAGGCCGGATGACCTAGGTGATGATTTTGGATGATAAATAATTTGGATTTCATTTGTAATGTTGTACAGTATTTTTAAAGTATTTAGTGATTTTGTGTTTTACTCAGTAGAAGAAGTGACACTAGCTCGGGTATCAATATTAGCACTAGAAGTTAAGGGGTGTTTCAGAAAAAATGGTACTGTTTACTTTTTTCCAAAAACCATCAACTTTTGAGTTATTTTAGACTCAGAATCACGAGTACTAATAATGAGACAAGGAAAAAAAGTGTCTCCAGTTTTTCAAACAAATTTTGGGTGTCAGTTTTGTAACGGTCCATACAAAATGTATGAGAAAATGCGTTACAAAACTGTAATTTTTTTGGGGACTAATTTTTGTTCTTTTTAAATCCTCATGAGTAGAGTAGAAATAACCCAAAAGTTGATTGATTTTCGTAAAAATTTAAATGGTACACTTTTAAGTGAAAATGCCCTTTTAAACAACAACTTTCCCTCTTAGTAAAACAAAAAACTATTTCGTTTAGTGACCAACATATTGGTAATTAGATTTCCAATACGCTAGCATTGTTTCGCTAAGCAAAAATGTGATCATTTTTCGCACTCAAACTCACGTAGGTACGGAACCTGTCACGTCTAATCCATTTGAGCTCCCAGCTTGTTTGCTTCAACGTTATTTGGGACCAACTGCCGGGCATTTCTGTGTTTTATGAAGCCGCGTAGGTTTGTTGCGAATTGTTTCCACAACAGAATTTAATATTTTAAGCAAACTGATCATCTCAGTGAAAGAATTCAAGTTGTATTTAATAAACAGAAATGGTTTATTATAAGCTTACCCAAAGGGTAAAAACGGGACCCTATTACTAAGACTCCGCTGTCCGTCTGACCGTCTGTCCGTCTGTCCGTCTGTCCGTCTGTTCGTCTGTCATCAGGCTGTATCTCATGAACCGTGATAGCTAGACAGTTGAAATTTTCACAGATGATGTATTTCTGTTGCCGCTATAACAACAAATACTAAAAAGTACGGAACCCTCGGAGCGCGAGTCCGACTCTCACTTGGCCGGTTTTTTAACTTATTTTTTCAAGTTATAGCATGAATATAAACGCACAAAAACAATACAAAAAATATAGCAAGATAAAGAAAAAAAACTGTAATAGATGTCATATATTAAAGAAAAAGTGACGAAGCCCTCCATGGGTGAAGGCCGGATTCGAACCGGCGTCTTTAGCTATCGCGGCTAACGCCATGAACCCCTAGGCCACCCCGCCACGGCGGTGCCCGTCCGAATTTCTCGACTATATGCCATCTTAGTAAGACTAGGCGTCTTTGACCAAGATAAAGAAACCTAACTTAGAGTGCCACCAGCAGCGGGGCAAGGCCCGAGCTGCCGGTGGTCAGGGCCGCATGCAGAGAGAGGAACCGACGTACTATACGCGCCGCACCGCCTTCTGCATCTAACCCTTGATCCAGCCACTCAGCCAGTTTCTCTAGGTGTTGGTCAAGACTCTTGGTTAAGAGCTTATTACACTATCCTAATTTAGTGACTAACAAGAGTGACGACGCTGTACGTGAGAAACGATAGGATGTATCTCTTATCGCGTCTCACGTATAGCGGCGTCCCTCTTATTAGTCACTAAATTTAGCAAAGTGTAATAAGCCCTTAATGAGGCCGTTCGCTGACACGACTACCGGAATTTTAAAATTTTAAAACATAAACTGCACTTGGAAATATATAGGTTTGATATTAGTCGTATCTGGCTAGTGATTACTTCGCCATTTTTTTTTACCACATCAACGCAAGGAAAATACTAACTGTTAAACATTAAAAATCAAATTCAAGATAACGTAATTAAAAATGTAGGTATAATTCAAAATCGTCACATAAAATTAAGCCAATTGTACCCTAAATCTAAGCCATCGTGAACAACTAACAACTTAGTATTTGCATCAGATTACTTTGCCTCTCTTGTGGATAAAATGCAACTTTCTCATAAGTTTTTGAACTGTTAAGAGAGCCTTTACCTACCTTTAGCTCATGTAGTAAAAAAAAACTTTGTATGAAAAATTATTCGTTACCACACCAGTTTAGGCATAAATATATATGATATTTCACAAGTTCAAATATCGTCCAGGTCTATATTGTGGAAAATACGTAAGCAAAAATGTTATTTACAGCTTTTTTCAACTTCAGGAGAAGCTAAAGGAACTAAAGGAAAACTTGTTATTTCCTTACCACTTTCTAGAAGCCGCGCAAAAACCAAACTTCCAATAATATCAGCATATTTTTAAACTAGTCATAGCTTGAAATAAAATTTTCATAATATTGAAATTCCCCGAAGCGGTATTCTGGTTTTAAATCTGTTATGTTTTAATATTGATACGATACGATTACTAGCGCCGATTTATGCGCGCGTGATATACATTAGGCATCAGGCGCGGGGTGGCCTAGCCATGAAATCAGAAATCAAAAATCGGAAATCAGAAATCAGAAACATTTATTGTTCAAACTGTGTAGGTACAAGAAGTATAGCTAGGTACATTTTTTTATGGGTATCAACAGTTTTACCCTTCATGATATCAATCGTTGATAGAAAACCCCAATCGAAACCGGGGAAGGACATATGATTGTTTTTATCCCAGAAGGGGGCGAGAAGTGGGATGGAAAATTGTTCGGGGAATCAATGACCGCTAAACTGATTTAGATGGGTATGGAGATAGTTTGAGACAGAAGATAGCTTTTATGAATCATCATTATCTTTGTGGGCAGATTAAGTTGCGGGCAGAAGCTATAAATCTCATCACCATCATCACAGGCCTTTACGTCTATTTCAGATGATTTATGCATTGCTGTTAAGACAGCGGGTTTAGTGGCTGTGGAGGCCGATGCGTGAGCGGCACGACCTTCCACATTTTTGGCAGAGAAAGCTCGTGCCACCTGAGGTTCCAGTCCCGGTTTGCTTTGTGCGACACCTTCTGCTATCTAACGCATTAAACCAGGCTTGGTCGCATAGCCTTCTCCCCTCCACAACACGCTTGCTATCCATCACGGTCCTCAGCTAAGGTTTCCCAGGCATGGTGGTCGATTTCAAATGCTGACATGTCTCGCTTGACAGTCTTTAAAGCGCAGCATCGGTCTTCCAACGTTCCTTTTAGCGCACGCAACTGCACCCAGCAAGACACGTCGAGGTATTCTAGAGGGTTCCATCCGGTGCACATGCCCCAGCCACCGCAAGCTATTAATCTAAATAAGTAAAATTTGAATACCGCCCGTTCAATAATGCCGCAAAGTTCCGACAAAAGTTTACATCTTCATAAAAAACGGCAAGAATTTTCAATTGAGGTCAGTGGGATGCCGGAGACTATATTAATTCGTCCGCTTATGAAAAATAAGGTTATGATTCTTTACTTTTAAAGGCAAAGAGAGGATCAAGAGAATTCCTGCCGAGGCAGTCGAGGAATTTGATTTCTGTACCATTTCGTACTTGGTCACAGTGACTAGAAAGGTATCGTTCGGATTCAGTCTGCACTAGCTTTAAGTAATGTTGCAGTATTACAGTGCGACTTTACTGCCGACTGCATTGCTGCTGCAAAAGTCTTAGGATAGGAGCCAGTGGACAAGGCATAGGCACAGAATAAATAGTATTATCATACAGAACGGCCTCGCACCACCCCGCCTCGATTCGAATTACCTCGCCCCGCGACAGCAGATTGACGAGCTTTTCGCTTTAGCAACTTACACAATGACGCATGACGCATGTACAGACATACCGTTCACACATAGAAACGCAAATAGTTTTTGATGTATAGGTAATAAGCGAGAAATTTTATTAAACATGATCGTATAAAGCTGGTCTATTGTTTATTGTTTCTATTTTGTGGTAGTTTTGTTTTCCCGGTTTTTATACTACATTATATATTTTTAAAGCACTGAATATTGTAAGTACCTATTATATAACGTGATAATATCTAACGCGTTTGAAAACCCCTTCTAGCTTAGGGCTTATTCTTAGCACTAAACCCAGTTACCAGGCGCGTGACATTTTCTGCATCTACCGGCTTTGATCCGTGTACTTATATATTCCTGTTTCTAAACCGGTTTTGAGGCTAAACCGGTTCTTCGAGGAATATTGTATCGTAAAAGCATTGTGATATAAATTTTAAAACATTAAAAAATTATTTTGGTAAGTATTTGTTATTTAACCTCAAAATAATGGAGTTGGTAAATATATAAACATCGAATGTACATAAATTTCAAAGAAACCAATTTGTGGGGTTTAGCCAAGATGAAAATATTTACATTGACAAATGCCAAACGAAAATAAAAACATGCATCGGGACGACAGTCGCTACGAAAAGTCACGAGACTATTTCGAAACATTATTTAACTTTTGATTGGCGTTTTTCTATCAACGATTGTCATCATAGCTAGGCCCCCAGGGGTTTAAGCAATGACCTCGAGTTTGGAAGTCACACAACCACTTGATTACCAATGCTTTTGTGTATGTAGCCGCCGTGCAGGTCTCGACGACAAATAAAAAGACTTCGATTTGAAGTAAACTTATAATCTTGAATAGGTGCTGGTTACGTTACAAAGTACAGTTGACGAAAACGGTTAAAGGGTGTAGAAGTGGTGGTTATAGTATGGAGGCTGATGCGAGAGTGATTAAGCGAAATTTGAATAGTAAAAAGGTAGTTTAAATTTGGGTGCCTCTAATTGGCCGCGATACAAGTTATATGGAGGGCTCCTATTGGTGCTTCAAAAAAGCCGCATACTAACCGAGCCCGACGGCTCCGTTTAGCTACTGCATTATACAAATAAAAGGTTACATTCGCAACAGTGTACATTGCAATAATAATATATACACATTCGTAGTCTATTTAGAAGACGCCCCCTCTTTAACCCTTGGAGTTAATAAGTATGTGCATAGTGTAACATAGATAATGTTATTTAATATTTAATTTTTAAGTAAATACAATTGTTTGACGTCATAAAGAGATTGTAAAATCCTATTATGAAAATAAACGATATGATATGATATGATATGATATGATGATTATTTAATTACATGTCCCACTGCTGGGCTTAAGCACACACTATCGTATTGACCAACAGTCCCCAGGTCCCCACGGTGGTTTAAGCGGATTGAGGATTTCACTTAAGAGTAAAGCAAGCCCGGCCGAATTTCACCTTCCCATACAAACAGTTCCGTTCTTATTTTATAACTACGCGTTGGATTGTAATGAAACTTGTGAATAATCAATCATCATCATATCAGCCTTCTATCGCCCACTGCTGAGCATAGGCCTCTCCTCGCGTACGCCACTTATCCCGGTCCTGAGCCAATCTCATCCAGAAGTGACCCGCAGTCTTCCGAATGTCGTCTACCCAACGAGCCAACGGACGCCAGGCACTCCTTTCGTCTGAAAGCGGCCACCATTCCATTAACATTTTGGCCCACCTGCCATCACTCTGTCTGGCAACATGTCCCGCCCAGCTCCATTTAAGTTTGGTAATGACGTATCCGACGTCTTGCACTTTGGTGCGGCGTCGGATCTCGGCAATCAATGCACCGGTTTAACAACGAAAACCTCGCCCAATGGTCATACTCATTGTATGGACTGACGTTTATCTGACATGGCTATGCGGCAGACTGTTTTGTACAAAAAATTACAGACGACTCCGGTTGTTAAATTCTCTAAGGTTTAAGCCGCTTTCCGGCGCGGCTGCGTTTTGGCGACGTTTCGCCGACGCTTTGGCGGCGTGCCAGCGACGCTACTGAATTTTATTGCCTCTCAATAAATTGCTGTGCATCAATGGAATGGGTTTCAGATTTAATTGCACTGTTACTTTTTTACTGTTGAAGCTGGATGCTTTTTACTTACCTAGTTAGTGTTTATTAATGCAAAATATTCTAATGATGCTGCTGATGTGCATTAGGACCCTTTAGGCATGGAACACCACATATTTCTTTGCGGTGGCGCAAATAAGGCTGCAATCGGCAAACGGATATGCCAACATACAAGTAAGTAATGTACTAAATGACCGCATGATTTTACGTTTGTATACATTCAACTGCAGCTGCCCTACTGTGGCGATATTAGGGGAGACCGAGGTGAGTTGTGACAGATGGGAGTTGTGACATTGTCGATTTTTTGGAAAATATTAACTGTTAGCGAGCTCGTAACAGTGCGCGTTTGTTAGTTCAAGTTACTAGCTAACAAACGCGCACTGTTACGAGCTCGCTAATAGTTAATAGGTTCCAAAAAATCGACAATGTCACAACTCTCCTCTGTCACAACTCACCTCGGTCTCCCCTACCGATAGACTAGTCACCGACCAGGCGTCTAATCGATTTTTAGAAAGCTATGTTAATATAACAATTATAAAGCCATTACAAATATATTTTCTCCTCCATTAATCGCTTTGAATAGACATTAATAATCCTAATATTAGATGTAAGGTTTCACACAATACTGCTTATACAGGGAGATCCATCGAAATGGGTCAGTATGGAGAGAAGTCAGAAACTATGAGAGATAGCGAAATCTGTTCTTAGGAACCATGGCGTCGATTTTAGATTTAATAATAATGACATTCTGACTTTTATATAATCTCTCATACATAATCGGGAATCGAACCTGGTCAATATTAATACCTGACATTGTTTACAGAGACTTGGACCAACAAAAAAATGAATGCCATGCCAAGCTCTGAGTTTTAGAGAGAGAAAGAATTAAAACAGTCTAGAGAGAGTGAAAGACTACAGAATGAGAGACGAATATCATTATCTCTACTTACGTAAGTAAAACTAGTATAACTACGTTGAATTGTGTGTGTGTGTGTGTGTGTGTGTGTGTGTGTGTGTGTGTGTGTGTGTGTGTTCACTTTAGTAGTACTTTAGTAGTTGGGTTATAAGTTTCAATATTCTAATATTAAATTATTAGGTGATAGAGAGGTTTCATCTTTAATTTACATAAATTAAATAAGATCCTACTATTATTATTATTTATTTACGAATCAATTTTTCAGTCTTACTGTAATATAGTTTATGTAACCAGTCACAAAGTATTTGTTTACATTCGTTTACATTTTTTAATAAATATTCAGTTCCCTATTTAATTTATTATACATTTATATACTTAATAAAATATTATGAGTAAAGGAAAAAAACGCGTAAAATACTAAAGCGCTCAATAGTCATAAAATCGTCTTATTCCCAGATCTGCAACGGTTTTAATTTATACTAAATTAATATATAGGAATAATGTTCCATTAATAATTTATTTCAGCCACCCTTAGACTAAGAGCACTTAACTATTCGGCGATAGGAATCACCTGAACTGTTCAGGGTTCACCATATTTGCTTACTTGTTCATTATATTGTCTGAAAGCGAAAGTTGACCACCATACGAATACATTGAACACCGACCTTCTCCCCACAACATAAAGTCGAAAATTAATATTTTTGGTGCTATGCATTTCGTGGTTTCATCCCAGGACATAACATTGTAATATAAATCTTACGTTGTTAGGATAGAGCTGGTTTTCGTTTGACATTGACATATTGTAGGGTATAGGTGAGATTGACTGGTAATAGATGAATGGAAATTGACAGGGTATTGTGCATAGTGTAACAATGTTTTAGGTAACACATCTAAATAATTCACATAGCAGGGTGCCTAAGTACGTGTGTGTGGGTTACTGAGAGTTGAATAATTAAAAATCACGACACCTATTTTAGAGACCAGATGAATTAATTTTGATGGTCATTTTGGTTTTTGATGGTTTTTGATTTTTTGATGGTCATTTTGTTATTTTAGTTTTAGAAATTAATCTTTAGATTTTAAATTTTTATTTATACAAATAGTTTGCTTTAACCTAGGGAATTGCGGTGTCTCCCGACACAGGCAATTTTTTGCTTACCGGGCGGCTCCATCAATATCATACAAATCATATGGCAATTTGTATTTGAAACAAATAAACAATTTTGTATTTGTATTTGTGTATTTGTTTTACAAAGGGGAATTCTTATTATTAACCCCTCGTGCTAATATTGATACGCGAGCAAGTGAAAGATCACAAAATTGGCCTCCAAAAAAGGTTTTACAGATAGTACTTTCCGCGCTTAGGTTTGATGAAATAGTAGATTGTGTCACAAGGGAGCAAAGTGACATATTTAAGGCGAGGGCGTTACCGCGATAGTTATGAAATAAAACTATGAAAACGGATAAACGGACGGACTGTTATACATTCAATATACGCGATATAATCCGTTTTCACATAAATTGACATTTTTATTTTTTATTTTTTTTTGTTGTAATTTTACAAATTAACTGACATTTTATATTTTATTGTAATTGTTTTTTTTATTAGTAAATTATTTTTGTTATAGTTGAGCAATAGTTATTTACGATACAAGTGCGGAAAAGAGGAAATCCGAAACGAGTGGTGGCGATAAATTAAAACACGACCGCAGGGAGTGTTTTAAATCGACACGAAATGCAGTTATTCACCATACAAAAGGTCAATGTGGACAAAAAACTACAATGTAAAATGACGAATTTGGAATTCAATGTAATTCAGCACAAGTTGGAAAATACTTTAGAGTAAAATCGTTCCTGAAGTCCAGTTGTTGTTCGAGAGATTCAATCTTGTAGTGATGGGGCGATGTGGGAATGTTCCCGACATTTTGGCGTTTTTTTTTTTACTTTTGTATCCCACATCTGAGCAGACAACAAACTAGAATAAGCATGGAAGTCTGATTAGAGCTCAAAAACCGGCCAAGTGCGAGTCGGACTCGCGCACGAAGGGTTCCGTACTAAAACGCAAAAAACGGCAAAACAAATCACGTTTGTTGTATGGGAGCCCCACTTAAATATTTGTTTTATTCTGTTTTAAGTATTTGTTGTTATAGCGGCAACAGGCATCATGTGTGAAAATTTCAACTGTCTAGCTGTCACGGTTCATGAGATATAGACGAACAGACAGACAGACAGACAGACAGACAGACAGACAGATAGACTGACAGACAGACAGACAGACGGACAGACGGACAGTGGAGTCTTAATAATAGGGTACGTACCCTATTACTAAGGTTCCGTACCCAAATTACGTAATTTGGGTGCGGAACCCTAAAAATTACCCCAAAGAAATTGTACTGGAAGCGACTCAACTTGATAGCGCGCATTTTGACAACGTCGAATATTGTAATGCCACGATCGAAAGAGGTTTGGCCCGTTTTTCGAAGTCAAAAATGTACGGAGCTTCGTCTATATATATTTCGTCACAGTGACGGAACAGAGTTGCAATTTTGTTTTGTTTCGTTCATAAAAAAACAAATCCTCTTTTTTCTACACTATAGGTTAAATTTTCACTAGCTTTTGGATATTATTGTATGTCTAACATGGCTGGGCTACGAAAAGCACCCACGAGATGGTCTGATGCTGTGAAGATGGTGGTTGGCGGCAACATGCAGTGCGTGACTCATATGTCTTATGCGTGCGTGGCACACTATGGAGACGGAGCATTGGTCGCGATCCTCAGCAATGAGGGACCGAGGAAGAAGATAGGAGGTTAACAGAGAAAAGGGAACATTCCCAACAAAGGGAATGTATCAATACATCACTATTCCCGGCACTTCGCCAAGCACGCCAAACTCGTAAAATTTGAATAAAACACTTCGGCGTTTAGTTTACGATTTGATGTTCTTTTGTTCTGATCGCTTATTGAAAATAAATGTTAAGAAAACGCTTATCGTGCAAAATTTAAATAAAAATTGTTGTGAGTAAACTATCATCATGCTTGGACAATAAACTATCACTAAGTTTAGTTATCCCGTATTTTGTTTTTCTTTAATGAGCTATTAAGTGGTGGCAACTGTCCTGGTTTATGAATTATGTATAAGACACTAGTTATAAGAAACATGTACCGTTTGTGCCCAAATAAACATTAAAACATTAAAACATCATCAACTACTTACGGCTTGTTTACACTGGTTAGCATTTAGTGTGAATTCTGACTCACTAAACGCAAGTATATATGAACTCGCACTAAACACTAATAAATGTGTAAACATGTCCTTATCCTTATATAGGAACCACGATCGAAGTTTGGAAGACGCACGCTTTAAGCTGCCTTTCCATTGAGGAAGAGATGAGAAGAGACGTGCGTGCAGCAATCAACCAAAAGTATTGGTTGTATTGTAATTAAGAAGTAATTAAGACGTAAGAAGCGGATTAGGTACATTGTTATTTTATTTTTATCATTATGGTGGACACGCTATACATCAAAAATCACTTGCGTTTCTATATGTGAACGGCACGTCTGTACACGCGTCATGCGTCATAGTGTGTTTTTTTTTTTTTTTATGAAATAGGAGGCAAACGAGCAGACGGATCACCTGATGGTAAGCGATTATCGCCGCCCATGGACACCCGCAACACCAGAAGGGTTGTAAGTGCGTTGCCGGCCTTTAAGATGGGAGTACGCTCTTTTCTTGAAGGTTTGAAGGTCATATCGGTCCGGAAATACCGCAGGCGACAGTTCATTCCACAGTTTAGTAAGTTGCTTAAAAATATTACTGAGAGTACGCCAGAATTCCGCCTGATTTCTGTCGCGGGGCGAGGTAATTCGAGTCGGGGCGGGGCGGTGCGTGGCCGTTCTGTATGATAATACTATTACTTATTCTGTGCCCACGTTTCCTTTCACCACCGCCCTAGTAGGAAGGCAGCCTAACGGTCGTAAGTCATAACGTTGAATATTTGTGACATTCTCAATCGAAAGGTACCACTTTGTCGCTTACGTTACGAACGAAGTTCTTTGTTAATTATTTCATTTCTAATTGGACAATCAAATAATACGAAGTCGTTACCTAAAAACACAACTGAGTCGTACTTTTCGAGTATAAATAATTAGAAAAATATGGTTTTTTCCAAGTGAAATACACCCTCTTGAATAAAACAGTCGCCAACCTGTTAACAAATAATTATAAACTGCGAAAACTACAAAACTACTTAAGCAACTAAAACCCGGTTAAAACGACGCAAAATTTCTTATAAAACCAACGATTTACCTAACTTTCCTCGGCATTATTTACACTTGAAATTTCCGAAAACAAACGGTAAATTTCACAGAAGAAATATCAAGAAATGTAAATACATTATTCTGTATGGGAACGAAATCGAATTAAAGGAATTCCACCAAATGGGTGATTCGGAGAAGTATACCTAAAAAAGGTTCGCGAAAACATCTTCGGCTATTTATTTTATTGAATAAAAACGTACTTTGAGGATAAAAGGAGAATCGTATTGTAATTAAATTATTAGATTTTTGTGTGGTTTTATATTGTTCTTTTTATACGATAATGTTTTATGATATTTGTAGGGAAATATGGATGTCTAAGTGTTATAGAGAATGTTTATTTTTTGGTATATTTTTTTTATCACTTACGAATTTACCCAATATACTGTAAACTATCAAAAATCTAGTCGGGCATTTTAGACTAGTAGATAAGGTTTTGTAAACTATAGACATCAAAGATATATTTTACACTTTTGCATATGTTTACATCTTTGACATCGTCTGCATTATACTTAGTATATGTACATACCTAAACTTGAACATATGAAAACATTTTCACATTAGTTAGTGTTTAGTGCGAGTTAATACATTTGCCACTAAACGCAAGACGCAAAAGTGTTTGCACTAAACTGATTAGTGCTAAGTGCGATTTCATACATTTAAAGGGTACACGGAAAGAACATGTCTAGTCACTCTTTTCGGAAAATTAGATTTTCATTTCAAAATGTAGAGCTCTTAATGAACTATTAGTTATATCTTTTGCTACCACTGTATATGTAACACGACTTTTTTTTAGTTAAAAAAGACTTGGTCACGGAATTACCATACATTTTTAAATGGTACCAAATTTTAAAACCGCGATTACTCAAAAAGTTACTAAAGTGACTAGACATGTTATTTCCGTGTACCCTTCATATGTATGAAATCGCACTTAACAATAATCAGTTTAGTGCAAACACTTGCGTTCAGTGGCAGCTAGTGGTATGAACACGCACTTAACACTTATCAATGTGTAAACAAGCTCTTATAATTAACGTACATACCTTAAGTGTTTCAGGGACGATTGAAGATCAAAAAAAGACTGTAAAAACTTACCTGAAAGTAAACAAAAAAACATGTTAATAATTTTCATAATTCATCAAATAGTAGGGGATACTAAGGTCTGACGATCTGATCTGATCTTTACTGGAAAATAGTTGTATTGTAAAACTAGCCTTATGAACCGATTTTAAATAAATAAAATAAAATAAAATAAAAATCATTTATTTCGGACCACAGAAATCCATAACAGGTTAGTCGAACATGCAGGAACTTAAAACTATGTTAGATACAATTATTACTTAACTTACTTACTTAGGCTGGTTGTAGATTTTGCATGTACAACCAGCCTCAAAGTTTTTTATGGTTCATTATTTTTGCATGTGGGTAGTTTTGCACATTGTAGCTTTTCCTCAGTCACCCGTTGGCCACGAACGCTGTAAAGGGTTCGAAACGTCGGGATGTATTATAAATTCAATATACGCGATATAATCCGTTTTCATAGTTTTATTTCATGAGTACTATCGCAGTAACCGAAGACAATTTTTTTTTTGTTAGCATTTGATAAATTTTTGGTAGGTAGAGGTTAGGTTAGAGTTAGGTTTCTCCTCATTCCATTAGGAATAAACACGAACTCTCAATTTGGGACAATACAGTGAAATTGTGCTTATGTTGTACATAAGGAAATCTATATATAAACCATATCAATATCTGAGAAAAATTACAAAAAAGGAAAAAAAAATCTGCCCAAATAGTAGGTATAATATATTGTACTCATAATTTTAAACTAACACGGAACTTAATCGCGTAAAAACTTACATTTATTTATGTCCTGACGTTTCGAACGTGACGTTACGTCCGTGGTCACAGGCAGACATCTACCTGTCTGTCTGCCTGTGACCACGAACGTAACGTCACGTTCGAAACGTCAGGACATAATTAAACGTAAGATTTTATTCAATTAAGTCCCGTGTTCGTTTAAAAGTAGGTATAATAGTAAACATTTATCAGTAGGTATGTGAGCCCAATAAAACTCACATTTATATATCATGGCGTCAAATGGAATCTTAAGTTTACGCACTTATAACCAACACCAGTGGCCTTTCCACAAATCCCCTTTCAATATAACTTTTATTAAAACCACGAACCCCGCATTATATCTTCTTCATCCGTCAACCGATAAAAAACCCCGAAAATCCGAATTAAGAATATACCGCACAATGGCAACACCGAACAACACTTAATATTATGTTCTTTTGTTGCCAGATCTAATTCAGAACCCTTCTGTTTGACAGTTGTGGGTGAAATATCGTGGTTGGAGGTTGTGTGGTGCATAAGAGGGGCGTTTAGCGATTTTCTTGGGCATTTTAAAGCACTATGTGCTATTAGGGACCGTGCGCGTTGGAGTATCTGCCATCTTGTGGCCTAAATTGGAAACGTAAACATAGCATTGACACTTCACGTTAAAGTAGGTGCTGCCCTCTACAGTTCACGCACTAGCTTGCGTGTGCAAGGTAGCCCTTGCGCATTGTGTCACATTTTTGTATGAATAATTTATTTATTTGTATGAACGTGACGCAAAAATGTATTTTTCATCAAACCCGGGTGTCGGGTATCTATGGATAGGTCTTCAAAAATGATATTGAGGTTTCTAATATCATTTTTTTCTAAACTGAATAGTTTGCGCGGAAGACACTTCCAAAGTGGTAAAATGTGTCCCCGCCCCCCCGTAACTTCTAAAATAAGAGAATGATAAAACTGAAAAAATATATGATGTACATTACCATGCAAACTTCCACCGAAAATTGGTTTGAACGAGATCTGGTAAGTAGTTCTTTTTTAATACGTCATAAATTGTAAACCGCAATTTACCTTTCACTGACGTTTCGGATAAAAAATACAGTGTTAAAATTATGTAATGTACGGAACCCTCGGTGCGCGAGTCCGACTCGCACTTGGCCGGTTTTTTTCATGTATGAGGCGTGAATGTAAAATGAGCCCAAGAAGTTAATATTTTGAAGACACGAATGAAATATACAAGTTCTGTTTTTGGAAAACGCTCACCTACCATTGAGGTTTGTTTTAGTTTAATCAAAGATAGATATAACTCCGTAATAGATGGATACAGTCTAAGGAAAAAACGTGCCTCGAAAATCAAGAAAATTTGATTCTCGTTCAGAGGGCGCTACTAGTTTTGGCCTACAGTCGTATAGATGGCGTTGACGGTTTCGTTTGTTATTTAACAATTTTAACGCATATCAGTGAAAGAACATGAGTCAAAATCATAAAAATAATTAATGCAAATAAAAAAAATCATTTATCTATATTTAAATACATTCTATCGTATTTTTATAAATCTTCATTTTTAGTTTTAAAGTGTGTCGACAGATGGCAGTGAATTTACTGGGGTTACAAAATTTACTATGACAGTACCGCTCTAGTATAAGTTACTCTATGGTTTAATCTTCTTTCTCGATTTACACATTAAAACTCAATGTGGCTCAATTAATTAATTAAGGCTCAATGCCACGCCATGGGGCCTAAGAGAATTTAGTCTGAAGATGGAGACGCATTGTCTGTAATTTTCTGTACAAAACAGTCTACCGATTTTTGCGGGGGCGAGACACGTCAAATGTAATATGGCTATTTGTACGTAGCGTACAAATAGCCATGCCAGATTAACGTCAGTCCATACAATAAGTATGACCATTGGGCGAGGTTTTCGACAGAGGGGTAAGCTAAAAAAGAAGTGTACAGGTTTTTAAAGGGTCGGCAACGCGCATGTAATATCTCTGGTGTTGCAGGCGTCCATAGGCCACGGTGACTGCTTACCATCAGGCGGGCTTGTTTGACATGTAAAAGTGCCCCTGTGGCCTATTTGCTGAATAAATGTTTGATGTTTGCCACCGTCGTGGTATTAAATAAAAATAAAAAAAAGCTCTAAAGTCGACTCCGGTTTTTTTAATGCTCTAAGCATGGAGCTGAGGCAGGAAACTTTACTAGGATGGTGTATTATACAGGGTGGCCAAAAAATATGTGCATTCCCGTTACTAGGGTGATTTTTGGATTATACTGAGCAACTTTTACTACGGGGCCAACGGCCAACCCCAAAATCGCAAAAAAAATATTTGGATGTTTCATACATTTTGGCTGGTCCATTTTCTATGGGAGGGTATTTTTTTTTTTTTTTTTGTAAACTGACACACGCAATAAATGAAATATAAAAAAATATATTTTTAAAATGTATTGTTGCTTACCAGAAAGAAGGTCCATACCCCGTTGCCGCGTGAGTAATTTTTCCATCTGCCCAGCAGAACCGGAAGACGTGTGATTGCCTTTATCTGTTTAAGCGGAGGCTTTGTTTTTATGCAAATGTTGGCATTTCCGGGGCCGGTAACGTTTCCGGTCTTCGGTGGCAGAACTGGCAGAGACAAATAGAGTTAGGCCGCGGTTTTTATGTGGATTGTTGCTGTTTGGCTAAACTTTGTGGAATGTGGAAGGTTTAAGGTTTTTAGCGACGATGACACGATTTAATAAATAATGTTTACACAAAAATATCAAATGTAAAACAGAGTAACATCTTATGATTTTAAATTCTTCATTAGCAGTTGCATTTCATCAAATGGTGTTTTACGAGTAAAAAACACAACAATACTTGGGTTGGTATGTGCAAAATTACTCTATCGTAATTATTTATGTATTTAAAATACATACAAAAAACACGGTACAACACCAACATAGCGTTGACACACACACAGCGTGGCACAGGGTTAGCGTTCACATCATGATAACCTCCTCCTTTTTTTGAATTCGGTAAAATCGTATTTAAATGATATATCTTACTTAAAACAGACGTGGTCCTTTCATCCAGCCCTGTTTGTTCCGTTTGTAGACATTTTTAATGGTTTAAATTGTATGTGTCTATACAATGTTATTACCCTCAAGCCTTATAGTAATGATTGGCGTAAAAAGAAGCATGCATTTTTTTTTTCATATTAGGTTGGGCTTTAAGAAGTCTTTCATCCTGAAGACAAATGAATTTGATGGACATAAAAAAAAAAATTCGTCAAAATTGTCAATTTTGTCGCTGACTGTAATTTTTTTTCAAAATCTGTAAATGTCCATCGTCCTTAATTTAAAAGCTAGTGAAGGTTTCCTATGACTATTTTCACGTAGTAGCACGGGATGTTAGCTGCCCTCAGTGCCCCATTTCAAAAACCCACCCCGTATTGCCGATTCGGTAGCTTCGATCATACTAGAACTGTACTCATACATACACTAAAATCATAACTCTTCCCTTACTAATCACTTACTACTTACTTGGAGGGCGCGATGACCCAAAATGAGTCTTGATGAACACAAGCACGCCACTGCCCGGTCCAGAGCGATATCACGCCAGCTTTCGCCGACGCCGAGCTCACGGAGATCCGCCTCCACTCCATCCGCCCAACAATATCTCGGACGGCCAACAGGACGGTGTCCAGTTGGTAGACCCAAGAAGGAACCTTTTGGCTGGCCGATCTTCACCCATCCTTTCGAGATGGCCAAGCCAGCGGAGACGATGCGCTTTGGTCTCACCTATTATATTTGGCTCTGCTATTAGCTGTTCTATTTAGGCAAGGCAGCCATCGTCTCTTTTGAAGGGTCCCAGAACTCTTCCCTTAGTCGGCTAAAAAGAAGTAACTTTAATTATGTTTCCCAAAAGCCCCCTTAATAAATAACTCCAATTTCCCGATTGCGTTTTGGTCACGATCAAGGAAAACCCGCGTAAAATGTTTGTCCAACTCGACCCCTCGCAATAATGGAGCTTTGACAAAGACTGAGTAATCACGTTTTATATATTGTTCTTATACAACGTGCCCACGAGGAACCCTACAAATTTTAACAGTGTATTCCTGATCGGGTCTCTATTGTTTGACATAATTATTGAAAGTCATAATGTAATTATTGTCGTATTATCATTAGTCATAATTTGGTTTTTCTCGGAAACGCGTAACTTTTCAGGATTGCCATAAAACAAACCTAACCTAACCTAACCCATCTATAGGATAACCCGAGGAAAATCCTGAAAAGTTAACGGTTTCAGAATTATGACTAATGCTAATATGACAATCATTACATTATGACTTTCAATAATTATGTCAAACAAAGGGACCCCTTCCTGAATGTCCTATAAACTTTTCTGTAATTCGCCTAGTTTCTTTCATTTGTTATTTAGTGCAAAACGCCTTTTTGATGGCGATGTTGCCAATATGGGACATAGTCCAAAATATATCCTTATTTATAGATGTCCAAGTGACAAGTAACATTTTGTAAAAATTCGGCTCTTCAAAAGAAATCATACGAGTTTAAATTCGAGGGGTCTACTTGTAGCCACCGAAGACTTCCACTCTCCATCTTGAGTAACAATTATTGTATTATCATCTTTATTATATAATCAACAATACTTGTAAAGTTTCAGATCGATACGCCTATTAGAAGTAGGTTAAAATGGACTTGCACGATTGTATTACAATTTTAGTTAAAAGTGAAGCTAATAAAACATAAGTATATTAATTCAACATATTTTATTATTCTGATCATGTACAATTTAACAGCGTTCTTTTATACGTAACTCAGGGTCAAGGAAAACCTCGGTAAAACGTAATTATCCGGCGACCCCTTCAGATAAATGAGGCGGCGACAATGACTAATCACTCGGGAAAGCGGGATTAAGGGGTTGTTTACTTGTAGGCTAATTGTGAAAACGTAAGTACGGAACAGAGCGGAATTAAGATTTTGAATTCTCAAAATCATCGCTTGACGCGCAGTGCAAAACAAAATGACATTATTGTCAAGGTTGGTAATAGTAGGTGACGATAAAGCACAGTAAAATATAGACATTAAATTGGTTTATAATATATGTTAGGACCTACACATTGTTTTTTTTTTTGTAAATAAATACATCTTTGTACATACATATTCTTGCAAATAAATTATTCTTATTCTTATTCATCGTTTTTTTTTTCTAAAAATTTACACTGCCTTTCCATACAAAAATAGTTTCTATACAATAATTTTTCATTCCTAGAAATTAACATGGAAAAAAATTACACAATTTATTCTATGTTTAACATATCTGTGCCGCTTCGTTAGACTTTTTTCGATTTTTTCATTACCTATTATAATAGTTAAGAGCGAAAAACAACTACCATACAAAATTTTAAAAGCTGTTAACTGTTATAGTAATTAAAAAAAATCCAAAAAATTAAATGAAAAAGAATGGTTAATATAGGTACATCAAATTGCGTAAAAATATTTTTTGAAATGTTAATATGGAGGAAGAGAAAGTACTTGCATATATTATTATTTCCAAGGCGCAGCAGATCGTGGCGTCAATGTCTTCCCTTACTTACTTTTCCTCGTCTATTATACTTTGAATTCTCAAGCCTTGTAATAAAAACATTTCCTGTTTACCCGCACGTGCGTCGAATTGCGTTTTGCTGATTGTTAGATGTAAAAAGCTGGTTTCGGATAAGCCCATATAATTTCGTATCAGAAAAAAAATTATTTTTTACGCCGAGACCCAAACAAACAATTTAGATAGGGATGTCTTGTGAGCAACGAAACGTGACCAGAGTAACAGTTAAGTGTGCACAACACAATTGCTGTAAGAGTAAACATATTTTATATGCACGACTTGCACGAGGCGCGTAGCCTTAATCGTAATGCACAGTACGAAATCGAAAACAGATTTTTAAAACATTATATCAATCACAATTCCAGATGTGCCGTGTAAAAACTTACGAAATTGCAGAAATTTACTTTATTAAATTACTTAGATCTTTTCCAACTATTTGGAAACTTTCCGCAACTTGCCCATCTGTAATCAAAGTTCTTCCTTCCTTCCTGCACAAGGCCGCTTAACATGACTTGCGGTGTCGCGCGCGACTCTATACATGAAGTCGTGCTAAACACATGGATTCGCGTGTCGCGTGCGACAACACAAGTCATGCTAAGCGGTCAGATAGATTTATAGTTCCGGATAGACCTCCAGTTAGATTTATTCGAGATCTAGGTGTCTGATATATTGTGTTGGTAATACAATACATATTATTATTTATTACATAGGGAACGTGCATGACCAGTAGGGGGCAGCACAGAAGCCCTCTGTTTATTAGCGCGAAGTGTAAATGTCAAGTTTAAGCTCCCAATGCAGCCCACAAGATGGCAGAACCAAAAATGCATATTCTTATTAAGAAAACGTACGTGAACAGTAGGTAGAGGTCATCACTTACTTTGGCGTGAAGTGTCAATGTATAGTATATGTTTCCGATTCAGGCCACAAGATGGCAGACCCTCGAACGCGCACGGTCCCTATACAATACAAGCTTGGTACCAGTATAACACATACATTTACGAGTGTCTATTTCCGCTTTATAAGTTACAAGCAAATCAAGCAATCTAGATTATAATTTTAATATGTAAGCGCGAGAATTAATTTTTGTAGATTTATTTTGCAGATAAGCGTAAGTTATGCTGCGTAACTCGTGGGTACGCTCACTGCATAATTAGCTAAATTGTTACTCTGGTTGTGATTTCGATTATGTACTCTGTGACGATAAAAGGGTTCGGTTACATAATGTTGCAAAAATATTGTTGGCCGCCATGTTTCTTTGTCTACACATTTTGATATTGGTCGATCGGTAATGTAAATGTAACTGAATTTTGTTGTATTGATATTGTTTTCAATCATTTACTGTAAATAAGACTAAATAGTAACTAAAAAGTTAAAGTTATTTATGGTATTATACTATTTATTATATTCAAAAATAAAATCAAAATATGATCTCACGAACAACAATTAAAAAAATATACCTATTTACCTAAAATTGATAAGTTACCTATTACATAATATAGACTTTTGCTTATTTCACCACACAAACGCGAAGAAAATACTAACTGTAAAAAACCGGCCAAGTGCGAGTCGAACTCGCGCACTAAGGGTATCGTACCATTACGCAAAAAACGGCAAAAAATCACGTTTGTTGTATGGGAACTTAAATATTTTTTTGTTCTATTTTTAGTATTTGTTGTTATAGCGGCAACAGAAATACATAATTTATGAAAATTTTAACTGTCTAACTATCACGGTTCATGAGATACATCCTGATGACAGACAGACAGCGGAGTCTTAGTAATAGGGTCCCGTCTTTACCCTCTGGTTACGCAACCCTAAAATTACAAATCAAATCGAAATGCACGCTATTACATATTTTTCATTTAATGTCATCACTTAAAAGGCAATTCTATCACCCAACACGAGGAAACAACAAAGGTGCATCAATTTACTTTGCCACTCATGTGGATAAAATAGAACTTTCTCATCAGTTTTTGAAAAATAAAGAGAGCCTCTATTATATGGGTGCTAAAGTTCTCCGTTCTATTTTGTCTAAACCATATCGAAGGCGTTTTCACGACACCCATCCAACCCGCCGCGCACAAAACTTTTTTATGACGAATGCCAAAATCTTGAGCCATGAAATGCTGGCGAAAAAGTAAAAATAGGGCAGCGACATATGGAGATAAGGCGTTGCACTACTATTGGTTCAGCGAGTCGAGTTTGTTGAATGGCCAGTGCATTGTTAACCCCCAACACAAAAAGAGGAGTGTTATAAGTTTGATCGGTGAACCGATTTGAATGCAGTATTTTTGAAGTCAAACTTCTTTAGGCGCGACTAGAGGGTCTCAGATTGTTTTTCTGACGGAAGTAACGCTCAGTAGTGACACGCGCACAATAGGACACACGTCAAAGTGCCAACATAGCGATAAACGTCATCGTCAAAGAAGTTGTACTTCAATCAACATCAAACATCAACATCAAACATTTATTCAGCAAATAGGCCACAGGGGCACTTTTACATGTAAATTTTTACAAGCAATAAAATTAACCGCGCGTAAAGATTATACGCACACACTTTTTTATTTAAAAGCTGGTTTTCTTTTGGTGGTCATAGACTTCATCAAGATCAGTTCGTCTGTTTCATTGTGTTGGGGGTTTTTGATTTTTTTTCCATTTCAAAACATCTTCAGATGTTTTGGTAGTGACGACCGATTTAGTCTTGGCAACATTTTACATGAAAATGTTATTGGTGGGGTACACCCCTTTTTTCCGTCAAAGTTGAAAAAGAGATAAAAATAGGTTATTACTTTCTCACACTTATAATATTACTAAGCCAGAAATCAGTAGGTGTACTGGAGAAAACAGGACTATTGGACAACGCTGACTTATATATAAACTATATTACTATATTAAAAAGTAAATTAAAACCTTATTAACAAATAAATAGCTTTTTACAATTACTAATACTCTTACTTATTAGGTGCAAACTACATTATAAGATGATGGAAATTCACAAAGACATCTCAGTACATTTCTACGCTGGTCACGTCCCATATTAGCTTACTTTGGATCCAGTCGCTCTGATTATGGTCTCGAATAACTAATGGTGCATTTGGACATCTAACTAGTTATTAAATGAGTTTGTTTCTGCAATTTGGAATCTGATAATTATGTACTTATTGTAAATAATAAGTATAATAACCATCAGACCTGGTCCTTGACGGAAGCTCAGAAGTCCAAACTCGGGGTTTGCCAGAGAGCTATGGAGCGCAGCATATTAGGTGTAAAATTA
The DNA here is from genome assembly GCF_947568885.1 of Cydia strobilella. Lineage (NCBI taxonomy): Eukaryota > Metazoa > Arthropoda > Insecta > Lepidoptera > Tortricidae > Cydia > Cydia strobilella. The sequence goes on from NC_086060.1 coordinate 1,311,068, forward strand.
AGAGATCGAGTCCGAAACACCACGCTGCGCTCTAAGACTCAAATAATAGACGTAGCTCGGAAAGCGGCCAAGTTGAAATGGGACTGGGCTGGTCATGTCTGCCGAATGCCGGATGACTTGTGGGCCAAGTTAACCACGGAGTGGGAGCCCCACGAGTCTAACCGGGGATCCGGCAGACCTCGTCAGCGATGGCGGGATAACTTGGACTCCTTCTTGACAGGCTGGCCGGATATAGCATTAAACAGAGACGAGTGGAAAAAGAGGGGGGAGGCCTTTGCCCAGCAGTGGGACACAGTGGGCTCTGAATAAATAATAAATAATAACCATTTGATATGTAAATCGTCAAAAGTATTGCCTGTTGTATTAATTTATTAATGTTGCCATATATTTTTTGTCATGACATGGCGTCACTGTAAATTTGGTACGGACCTTTTTGGTACGGACGGCTAAGGAATGGAATGCGCTCCCGCCATCTGTATTCCCTGATCAATAAGACCTCGGTCTCTTTAAAACAAGAGTGAATAGGCTGTTACTGAACCGGTGAGCTCCATCTTAGGCCCTGTCTTCACTTTCCATCAGGTGTGACTAGGGCCAATCGCCGATCAGTTTATAATAAAAAAATTTTTAAAAAAATGTGATATTGACTTATGAAAGAACTTGGGGTCTAATTTTAGAATACATTTTTGAATTTTGAAAGTAACGTTTTGTATAGAGAGTTTGAATTGGAATTTGATCAAGCTACTTATGTATGTGTATGTGTATGTGTTCTATATGTATATATTTCTTTTTCTTATATATGTATGTATTATACCTATGTATTATTTATATTACTTGTATTTGTTTAGTTGTATGAGTTGTGTAAAAACCTACTTTGTTTTGTAATTACAACATGATGTTTCGCCGCCTACAAGTTATCCTCTTTGCCCGAAGGTTGACTGGTAGAGAATGCCTTGTAGCATTAAGTCCGCCTTTTGTACATTTGTATTTTCTTCTGTGCAATAAAGATTAAATAAATAAATAAGCTAAGTTATGTACGGTGTAAGCAAAATAAGTAATTGTTGAACCCGAAATCTGCTAAAGTTTTAAGGTAAAATATAACTTAATGACATGGTCATTATGAATAAGGGCAACATGCTTTTTGGAATGAAAATAGTTTCTATATATTGTTTACTTTTTAGGGTTCCGTACCCAAAGGGTAAAAACGGGACCCTACTACTAAGACTTCACTGTCCGTCTGTCCGTCTGTCTGTCACCAATCTGTATCTCATGAACCGTGATAGCTAGACAGTTGAAATTTTCACAGATGATGTATTACTGTTGCCGCTATAACAACAAATACTAAAAACATAATAAAATAAATATTTAAGTGGGGCTTCCATACAACAAACGCGATTTTTTTGCCGTTTTTTTGCGTAATGGTACGGAACCCTTCGTGCGCGATTCAGACTCGCATTTGGCCGGGTTTTTTTTTAAATATTACAACCTAAGTTTAATAGTGATAATCGTAAGCATATAGTACGACATATTTCCCGGTGTTTCAGTCCAGTGAAAGCTGCTATAATTGAATCAGTGTCTCCGAGCTTTTTCTTTTCTTTATCTTTTCTGCATGACGTCGGTACGCTTGTAAATTCCGACGTGAAAACACATAATTATGTAAGGTTTTTTTCCTGAAAATTTTACAGATCACATAGAATAATTTAAAAGCGCAACGAAGATAAGGAACAGTCGCCATCAGATGTATCGGAGCGGCCAAGGTGCTCACAAATATCTGAACACGCCTCTATTGTCAAGGCGCTAGGTGCGTGTTCAGATATTTTTGAGCACCTCGGCCGCTCCGATATATCTGATGGCGACTGTACATTGAGATTCTTACTTGGACAACGTTTGTAGAAAAGAATGTAGAAGTCTTCCTTACCAACTTTGGGAAAAAATCGAATTATTATTTTCTTTATTTCTTTCTTCTTAAGTTAGGATTTTTATAATATGTATATAAAGTAAAATATAAAACACAAAACCTTACCTAGGGTGCCGCCAAATTATTATTATTATTATGTTTCTTAAATATTTTGCTGTTTTTAGGGTTCCGTACCCAAAGGGTAAAAACGGGACCCTATTACTAAGACTCCGCTGTCCGTCTGTCCGACTGTCCGTCTGTCACCAGGCTGTATCTCATGAACTGTGGTAGCTAGACAGTAACAACAAATACTAAAAAGTACGGAACCCTCGGTGCGCGAGTCCGACTCGCACTTGGCCGGTTTTTTTAAGTAGTCAGTTAGTCACTACTATATATAAATATCTTACTACATATATATACTTCTTTGTCAGTTATTTATTAGAATTGGCAACCTCTTGGGCCTTGACCAGAGTAGAGATTAATTAATCTTTTTTCCTCTTTGCAATCGCTGTAATATTTCCGTAACATGTCATAATGCGTCACTTGTCAATATTGACACTCCCTAAGGAAAAAGCTGTAAAGAGGTCATATCACAGTCAAACGGTCTCGTGTGTGTTCGCCCTAACCGAGCACGTATGAAGGTGATTTAATAAATATCACTGACCAATACCGGGTACCGAAAGCTAGCGCTGCGAAATACGAAAATCATTTTATTGAAATAAATAGGTTTATTTTATCAGTCAGGAAAAGCTGACATCTGAAATAAGTAGTTATTTATATTTTATTTTATTTATATTATATTTTATATTATATTTTATTTTTATTTTATTTTTTTATTTATATTACAAGGGGGCAAAGTTGTTTATGTCATGCTAATATTGATATAGTTTGAATCTTCTCAAATGATTTTCTCGCCAAAGATCCTAATCTGTTAAACAAAAGCCATTGTTTCTTATGTGTGAGCGCGTGGCCATATTGGCCACGCGCTGAGACACAATGGCCACGCGCTCAGACAAAAGAAACAATGGCGTTTGTTTAATAGATTAGGGTCTTTGGCGTAAAAATCATTTGAGAAGATTCAAACTATAACCGAGCAAGCGAAAGATACCAAAATTGAACCACGAGCGTAGCAAGTGGTTAAAGTGGAATCTTGAGCGTTTTGAGGGTTTTAAGGCAAGAGAGTTAAACAAACTTTGCGACGGAGTAAAACACAAAAATTTACACCAAACGAACACGAGGAAAATCAATAAGAACGTAATCTGCTGCAACTCACACCCGATGCAGCAGCGTGGCTCAACTGCTTAAATGTTGACCTATAACTTTTTAGATTTGTATTCTTTTGAACCCGTTTTATCATTTCGCGATAAAACTGTAAAATTGTATCTATGTAAATTGTAATTGCCTATTTTGTAAAAAACTGCCATACGACTAAATAAATAAATAAGGACGTAATAGCATAGAGTAACTTATACTAGAGCGGTACTGTCATAGTAAACTTTGTAACCCTAGTAAATTCACTGCCATCTGTCGACACACTTTAAAACTAAAATTGAAGATTTGTAAAAATCCGATAAAATGTATTTAAATATAGATAAATGTTTTTTTTATTTCCATTAATTATTTTGATGATTTTGACCCATGTTCTTTCACTGATATGCGTTAAAATTGTTAAATAACAAACGAAACCGTCAACGCCATCTATACGACTGTAGGCCAAAACTAGTAGCGCCCTCTGAACGAGAATCAAATTTTCTTGATTTTCGAGGCACGTTTTTTCCTTATACTGTATCCATCTATTACGGAGTTATATCTATCTTTGGTAATAGATAACATGTTAATCAGACTATTGCCATTAGCCGAACCGTATTAATTGTAATCCTTCACAAATACCCACCCACTAATTCTAATATCACAACACAGCACAATTTAGATGGACCACCATAATTATTACCAACACCGTCCTACAGTCGCCATCAGATATATCGGAGCGGCTAAGGCGCTCACAAATATCTGAACACGCCTCTATTGTCAGGGCGTTAGAATGCGTGTTCAGATATTGTGAACACCTCGGGCACTCCGATATATCTGATGGCGACTGTACGTATACCTACATAAGAAAATTACGAAAATATACTTTATTGCGTGAGAACAAGGTATGAAATTGAATGGGTTTCTAATTTACTTAAGATTGCTTTGCTTAGCGTAGCAAAATGGCCGGCGTGTTTAGTGTAAGCTTATTATTCTCTGGTTGTGCAGGTATTTAGTTAGATAATGCAATAAATAAACAAGAGGTTACATATAAAGATTATAGATAGTGATGGTTAATGAAATAACAATATAATATAGTAATCACAATAATGAACCATTTACTTATTTACGATAAAAATGTCTAAGATTCTTAAACACAAACATATAGGTGAAAATTGACAATTTGACTTATAAATGTAAAGGATTAAGTACCTTTTTAATAACAAAACTTCCGTGAGACACAGACATATTAAATATATTTCATCATTAAAATGCATTACTAATTTAGGAGACTTTGTAGATTTGTTAGTTCGCATGATTATAAATTAATTTTATTTTATAATGTATAGCCTAGATTACGGTCTAATATATTGTTGTATGTCCTCAGAGGACGTCATGGACTGACTTTCAGAATTGATGTAACACCTAAGCGGGTCCCAGCGCGCATAAGTTGTTTGCAGAAATCGCGAAGCGTCTGGTTGACGTAACTGGTGACCGAAGAGCTGGCGGCTTTCTCGCACAACGTATCAGCATTGCGATACAGCGGGGAAATGCCGCCAGCATCCTTGGTACAATGCCTCAAGGGCCTATTTTAGATTTAAGCTAGTTATTAATTTCGTTTACGTAGTACCACTGTATATATCTTGTATGTAAATAAATGTTTATAGAAAAAAAAAAAAAAAAAACCACCTTAATTATAAAATGTATGTACATGACTTTACAATCAAAAAATGAAATGAAATATTAGTAAATTATTGTTATTAATATATTTAATATGATTAAGTAGCTATTCATGTAGGTACTGGGTATTATCAAAGAGAACAGACATAAGTAAGACGTAAGTAGACATAGAGTGTTCACAGCATACATCAGCCGGCCTAGCCAAGGTGACAATCGCTAACGCTCCGTAGCGATCGAAACGCAACTGTCACTGTTACACTAATATGGAAGAGTGATAGAGAGACACAAAGCGTTTCGTTGTCGTTGTTACTAAAACGACTATTATTTTCTTAGTCGACATCTAGCGTCATGTAGCAAAATTATCAGTACTGCTAATTATAAAGACAAAAGTAAAGTTAATAATTACAGAATCGCAATTATTAACTTTACTTTTGTATGAACTTTATTCTAACCTGGATCCAAATGTATGGCAGTTAATTAAGAACACAAGCCTTCCACACCTTTCGCAACATCCAACTCCAAAATTAATTAAAACTACTTTTAACAAAAAACAAGTCGGGCCAAAACTCTTAAAATCGCTCAACTTCTCTATTTGACTTGACGGGGCTTGTTCAAGACAAAATGTCGAGGAAAGTTTTCGAAATTCGTTAAATTTTAACTTAAGGCGGGTGCTCTAATATGTGTCGTTTTCAAGTAAAAGGTACCACATTGTCGCTTACCACAAGGACGCTCTGACAGGTTATTCGTATAGAGATGCAAGCAAATTTCACCCTTATGGTAAGCGACAATGTGGTACCTTTTACTTGAGAACGACACAAGTGTATGTTTTAAATGTCAGACATACATACATATAATCACGCCTATTTCCCGGAGGGGTAGGCAGAGACCACGGATTTCCACTTGCTACGATCCTGACATACCTCTTTCGCTTCCTTCACTTTCATAACATTCCTCATACACGCTCGCCGGTTTAGGGTGCTCTTGACCTGGCCTTTCTTCAGGATTTCCCCGATCTGATCAGAGAAAGTCCGCCGAGGTCTGCCCCTTCCAACTCCCGTTTCTGCCTCTCTCTTATACACTCTCTTTGTTAGCCTTCTTTCACTCATCCTTTCCACGTGTCCAAACCATCTCAACATACCTTTCTCAATTTTTGTCACTACATCTTCGCTCAGTCCACACTTTTCCCTTATCACACTGTTCCTAATTCTATCTTGTAATCTCACACCACACACACTTCACAACGCTCTCATTTCCACTGGCACTTGGCTCTGATGCCTCTTCTGCCATACCCAACTTTCGCTACCATACATAAGTGTAGCCACTCTATGCACAGCCAACCGTGCCTTTTGCGACACCTTCTGGCTGCTCATAAGTCATAAAAGCGTTAAGTGCCCCATTCACGCGATTTCCAGCACTCACTCTCCTTTCAATATCTTTATCATGCTTACCGTCCCTAGTGAATAATGTTCCCAGATACACAAATGTCAAACGTCAGACACTGTCCAAAAATTTTAGAAAATGACGTACGGAGTACGGATGTAGTGCATAATTTTGCATACCATTTATTTACATACAAGATATAATATACAGTGGTACTACGTAAACGAAATTAATAACTAGCTTAAATCAAAAATAGGCCCTTGAGGCATTGTACCAAGGATGCTGGCGGCATTTCCTCGCTGTATCGCAATGCTGATACGTTGTGCGAGGAAGCCGCCAGCTCTTCGGTCACCAGTTACGTCAATCATACGCTTCGCGATTTCTGCAAACAACGATCGTGTCTTGCTATTTCAGTCAGGTGTCAGGTCATTACTAAAAGTACTGAGGTTGACTGAAGTAGCATGACAAATACGAACGTTTCCGAGGAAATACGATGGAAAACAATTTTTCCCCTCACTAGCTCGGAATGCCGTCTTTTATCCTTTAAAACAAGCGGGGAAAAACGAATTTTATCCACTAGTGGGGAAAGTAATTTGACCTTGGATGGAGCGTGTTTAAGTATCTTGACAGATAACAAAACGTAAAACGCTCATAATAATGGTTCGTTCGATATTAATTATCGTTAAATAAATGGTTTGAGACTAAATACCAGAAAAATACCAGATTTAGCTTTATTTAATGATTTTCTGTTCAAAAATGGCTTGAACAGATCCCAACATAATGTACTATACAAACCTACTATAAACGCATTTTTAGATACCAAGACGCTTCAAATATATTACTTACAGAAATAAAAAGCTTTTATCAAAGCTTTTAAACCCAATTAACCGCGCTTTTCAGAGTTGTTTCACGAAAACTATCCATTGGCCGAGTCAGCGGCCAAAAGCTTCACAAATCACCAATTTTACCCAACTTCTAGAAATAAAGACACTTTCATAAAATTCCATAATAAACGTTTGTTTTTTAATAATTATGTTAAATACAATTCTGAACGCACAAGTTAAGTCGATGCAATATCAAAACGCATCATTGACATTTCATACGTCAGAAATGTCAACATTGTCAACAAAAATTTTACTTAAAAACTTCTCACGTAAAAGTACAGAATTTCCAGAGTTTTTTGTTATAATATCGTAAAAAAATGAGTGATTCCAGTTGATGAAGATGATCTAACGCCTGTGGATGTTGTACTTTCCTCGCTATAGAGAGGGGAAAAGTTTTGTGTTACACACGGGTGCAAATGTATTTTACTTCTCGTGTGTTAAAACACTCGCTACGCTCAGGATTTTATTTTAGAACCACTCGCTTCGCTCGTGGTTCAACTATAAAATGCTTTCGCTTGCTCGTGTTTCAATTCCACACTCGCGGGTAAAATACAACTTTGCACCCTTGTAACAAATAACTATTATTAAATATGCACTACATTTGTAAGGCTGACCGGGATAAATACTACTGTGGGAATTTTTCGTTATTTCTCGAATACGATTAGTCGGTAAGCCCTCCTTAATCTTTTATCAATAGATGATGGAAGCACTTGTAATTCACTTATCTAGTTTAATAATTAAAAGTAACTAAAATATACGAAAAAATCCAATAAATTTTAAATTCCACCTTAGTTTAGTGGATATTTTAGAGACTCAATGTGTCCCCAAAATCCCGGTTAAATTAAAATCAGTTTAATCCCAACCTTTTAATTTAAATCTAACCAACGCCGGGCCCAAAACTAGTCCAAACTAAATTAACACGGACACCCATCGCTCGATCTATCGCCATTCAGTAACTTAATTGAATACCGTTCATTGCACGCGATTATAGCCCGTATTACTAATGTGTGTAAGGGTATTATTGGTTTGATGGCTAATCTTGCCATGTCAGTTACTAGGACATACATTATTACGTTATGATGAGGATATTGGGACAGATAACACGTCAAAAGATCCTGTGGTATTGTTAACACAATTGACGGTGATAGGATTAAGCGCTTATCACGCTGGATGCGATTCGCACATAGCAATTTAAGTGCTTGTTGCTAGGCCTATTTGAATAAAGAATATTTTGACTTGACTCTTGACTAGCACCACTAGACCTGTACCGCTGGCTATATTTTGACCCCTAGGTTATAAAAATATTAAAGTCAATTCTGTTTTCGCTTATGAATACTTTGTTAAGATGTAAATCTTACATTTTGTTTTGTGTCATATATATAATTTGCTTTTCTAGTAATTTGTTATTTTGTGGTAATTATTTTTTATTTTGAATTATCTTGGAGAAAAAAATATTCGAGAGAAAACATGTAACTGTGTTGCATTTAGGATAGTGTTTTTAGTGTGAAAACATAGTTTGTGTCAATTACGTCCACTGCAATCTGATACTATGTCATAATATTCTAAATGACACAAAAAAAAATTAGAGTTAAAAAAAATTACTTAGGTCGAATTTAATCGTTAAAATAGGTCCATTAAATGATTTTGTGTCTTATTAAGGCATAGCTTCATAAGATATTTGATGATTTCGTTGTAACAGGCTGTCACCGTTACAAAAGAATATTAAAGATATTAGAGTTTACATCTTATTAATTTGAAATGCGGGATAAATAAGATGTATGAATTTGTGTCACTTGCATCCACTGCATAAACAAATATTACAAAAATATTATTTGCGTTCAAACGAAGCTAGCGGGCGGTCTGAATGGGCAACGGAGGCCGTGCAGGGTGGGGCCGCGGCGTGACCTTGCCGTACGCAACGCATGTTTACTTCGCCTGTGCGCCAAATTAACGCAACTTATTCAAAGAAGTTACGCAAACAACACAACAACAAGCAACAAGCAAGCAAAGAATGCGTCGAATTATCTTTTACCTATTTAAAACTCATAGATATTGTACAATGTCACCATTATGCAAAAGAACTGTAAGTACATGTTTGATTTGCGAGCGAGCTGGCAACATTGCGCAGGGAAATCTTAAAAATATCGCGTTTACGTGAACGCCACATACATTTGTGACAGTGATAGGGAAAAGGTACCACTAAAGTAAAATTTGGTTATTAATACCGTGACTTTCTTTCATTCTTTGATAAAAAAAATTGCTATTTATGCAACAAGTGCGGAAATCATCTTTACGCACGTGTATCATACAATGTTTTACTATGCATTGTGCGAGTAAATAAAAAAACGTCATGGCAAATAAGTTTAATTATTAAAAGGAGTGTTTTAAATCGACACGAGTTGCGAATTACCTATTCGCACGTGTATCGTACGTTTTACAGTACATATGGCCCTTTAAACTTTCGACATATGCACGGTAAGTGCTCTTTTCCGCACTAGTGCGAGAAAGTAGCACCATATGTACTGTGAAAAAAATTGAAAACAAAAAGCACTAGTGCGGAAAAGCAGTACTTTCCGCACGATATGGCTCCGTAGGAAACGCACTTTTCGAGCACATGCATTGTAAAAAAATATATAGGACTGTATCTCCTAAACCATGCGTCGTAGCGCAAAAATAATAAAATTTTCGTTCCCCTTTATATAACCCAAAAGTAATACATGAAAAATACAATGAAAAAAAAAAGAAACAAAATCTTTCTAGGGCTGTATTAGCTGTATCTCCTATATCGTGCATCGTAGCGCAAAAATAATCAAATTTTCGCTCTCCTTTAAGAAGCCCCTAATTAAGATTGAAAAACGCAAAAAAGAAAAAGAGGAAAAAAAATCATTTTAGGGCTGTATCTCCTAAACCGTGCGTCGTAGCGCAAAAATAATAAAATTTTCGTTCCCCTTTGTGGAACCCCAAAGTAATATACAAAAAACACAATGAAAAAAAAAAACAAAAAAAACTTTATAGGGCTGTATCTCCTAAACCGTCGTAGCGCAAAAATAATCAAATTTTCGTTCCCCTTTGTGGAACCCCAAACTAATATACAAAAAACACAATGAAAAAAAAAAACAAAAAAAAAACTTTATAGGGCTGCATCTCCTAAATCGTGCATCGTAGCGCAAAAATAATCAATTTTTCGTTCCCCTTTAAGGATCCCTTAATTAATACTTAAAAAAAAAACAAAAAAAAAACAGAAAAAAATCTTTATAGAGCTATATCTCCTAAACCGTGCGTGGTAGCGCAAAAAGAACAAAATTTTCGTTCCCCTTTACGGAACCCCAATATAATATACAAAAAACACAATGAAAAAAAAAACAACAAAAAAAATCTTTATAGGGCTGCATCTCCTAAACCGTGCATCGTAGCACAAAAATAATCAAATTTTCGTTCCCCTTTAAGAAACCCTTAATTAAAACTTAAAAAAAAAACAGGAAAAAAAACTTTATAGAGCTATTATAGCTATATATATATATAGATATAATATCTCCTAAACCGTGCGTGGTGGCGCAAAAATAATAAAATTTACGTTCCCCTTTATGCAACCCATAATTTATATTTAAAAAAAAACGCAAAATTTAGAAAATAAATCTTTATAGGGCTGTATCTCCTAAACCATGCGTCGTAGCGCAAAAATAATAAAATTTTCGTTCCCCTTTATGCAACCCATAATTTATATTTAAAAAAAACGCAAAATTTAAAAAAAAAATACATTATAGGGCTGTATCTCTTAAACCATGCGTCGTAGCGCAAAAATAATTTAAAAAACCCCTTTAAGAAACCCGTAATTAATACTTAAAAAAAAAAAACAAAAAAACCAGGAAACAAAACTTTATAGAGCTGTATCTCCTAAACCGTGCGTGGTACCGCAAAAACAATAAAATTTTCGTTCCCCTTTATGCAACCCATAATTTATATTAAAAAAAAACGCAAAATTTAAAAAAAAAATACATTATAGGGCTGTATCTCTTAAACCATGCGTCGTAGCGCAAAAATAATTTAAAAAACCCCTTTAAGAAACCCGTAATTAATACTTAAAAAAAAAACAAAAAAACCAGGAAACAAAACTTTATAGAGCTGTATCTCCTAAACCGTGCGTGGTACCGCAAAAGCAATAAAATGTTCGTTCCCCTTTATGCAACCCATAATTTATATTTAAAAAAACGCAAAATTTAAAAAAAAAATCTTTATAGGGCTGTATCTTCTAAACCATGTGTCGTAGCGCAAAAATAATAAAATTTTCGTTCCCCTTTATGAAACCCCAAAGTAATATACAAAAAACACAATGTAAAAAAAAAAAGAAAAAAAAACAATAAAAAAATCTTTATAGGGCTGTATCTCCTAAACCATGCGTCGTAGCACAAAAATAATAAAATTTTCGTTCCCCTTTATGCAACCCATAATTTATATTTAAAAAAACGCAAAATTTAAAAAAAAAAATCATTATAGGGCTGTATCTCTTAAACCATGCGTCGTAGCGCAAAAATAATTTAAAAAAACCCCTTTAAGTAACCCGTAATTAATACTTTAAAAAAAAAAACAAAAAAAAAACCAGGAAAAAAAACTTTATAGAGCTGTATCTCCTAAACCGTGCATCGTATCGCAAAAATAATCAATATCCGTTCTCCTTTAAGAAGCCCCTAATTAAGATTTAAAAACGCAAAAAAGAAAAAGAGAAAAAAATAATTTTAGGGCTGTATCTCCTAAACCGTGCGTCGTAGCGCAAAAATAATAAAATTTTCGTTCCCTTTTATGAAACCCCAAAGTAATAACAAAAAACGCAATGACAAAAAAAAGAAAAAAAAACAACAAAAAAAAACTTTAGGGATGTATCTCCTAAACCGTGCATGGTAGCGAAAAATAATCAAATTTTCGTTCCCCTTAAGAAGCCCTTAATTAAGATTTAAAAATGTAAAAAAGAAAAAGAAAAAAATCTATATAGGGCTGTATCTCCTAAACCGTGCGTCGTAGCGCAAAAATAATCAACTTTTCGGTCCCCTTTATGTAACCATTAATTTATACAAAAAAAAAACGCTAAAAAAAAGTTTTTTTTTATAGGGCTTGATCTCCTAAACCATGCGTCGTAGCGCAAAAATAATTAAATTTTCGTTCCCCTTTATGAAACCCCAAAGTAATATACAAAAAACACAATGTAAAAAAGAAAAAAAGAAAAAAACAATAAAAAAAACTTTATAGGGCTGTATCTCCTAAACCGTGCGTCGTAGCGCAAAAATAATCAAATTTTCTTTCCTCTTTATTCAACCCTTAATTTATATTTAAAAAAAAAAACGCTTTCACTAAACTGCTGTAACTCGGAAACTTAGAATCCACAAAGGGGACTTTACTAATTTATGACACATATTAAAGCCTGACCAGTAATATATGATCATTGTCAAGAGGGCGCTGTTCATTCTCATGTATAGGGTGACAGTTCAGTATAGTATGAAAAAATATTGTATTTAATGAACATCATCATCAATGTAATTAATGTTGCTTGCCACGCTTAAACATAACAAAAATCACAATAAATTGCGTCTTAAAATAAACTTAAAAAGTCTACTAAAAATCGAAACAAAAGTAATTTTTAAGTCGCTGATGTGACATTCTCAATCAAAAGGTAGGTACCACTTTGTCGTTTACCATAAAGACGAAATTTGATTATATCTTTATACAAATAACCTGTCAGAGAAAGTGGTACCTTTTGATTAGGAACGTCACAAATGTTGGTCAGTATGAGGAGTGCAGCCTACAGTTTATTTTTAATTATATTTATATACCTACTACGGTAAGATTGATAAGACAATGTAATTATGCCTCCGAATGAAATAAATACACTGTATCGCAAAACTAAGTGGCGAGACAGCTCATAATGCCATCTCTTGGTTGGTCTTAACAAGGGTAAAGGAGATAGTATTAAGATCTCAGTCGCCAGCTGATATTGCGGCAAGTATAATAAGCACCCCACCCGCGTAGGTACCCTTCCCCGCGCACGCCCTTCTTGCTCAATTGAGTTTTATTTTGCCAGATAGTAAAAAAACCGTGGATCAAAATGACCCAAATTATGAATGATGTCTCAATGTGGTATTATAATATTGTAGACGTAAACTTAATAATATGAATTTTTTTTTGTGGCAGATACAGGGTGTTAATTAGAAAAAAATTTTTTTTAAATAAAAGCGGTGGATGAATTTGACACAGATTTGTTTGAATAACATATAACAATGTTCTGTAAAGTACAACACTTCACTTACCGACTCTAATATTTTTTTAGGCGTTTTAGGATCAATATTAGGTATTTATTAAATGCCATTATACCCGTGGATGAAAATGACACAAAATGCGTGTGTACGTCGGAAGCCACTTTGCCTTTACAGGGAAACAAAGAATTTCGTCTCGAATATTTTTTTTACAGAATGCTGATTGAAAAAAGAAATACCTAAATTTCTACCTAAGCAAATACCTAGGATGACACAAAATATTATTTTTAGGTTTAGTATATGGTCTGGAAACTATATATAAAAAATAAGCAACATTAATATTCTTATAACCTCAGAAGTTATTGGTACAGGTCTACACTGTGCAAGCGGGATGTCGCTTTAACGTTGCCTCGCTCAAGCATCGGAGCGACGTGCGAATCGCATCCAGTGATAACCGTCAGGGTTGTTTCGTCACAGAATAAATAATAGTACCTGGTGCAGAAGGTTCACTCTCTAACAAAACTCGTCTATTACGACAGATATGACCGCTAGGTGGCGCAAGCGCGAGCAGGCGTCCGTTCCGTAGCGGTACACGTAGCGGTACGCGGCAACCACTATGGCTAGACACCAAAATTGGTGTGGACCGCATGAACTTGTAGCGACGCGACTAAACCGCGGAGTGAGCAGCGCCTGGTTTCGTGCCGGAATGTATCACGACGACCGTGTATTGCGTACCTGGTGGAGACCTAGGCTCTCCGAAACATGTCGCGCGAGTGACTAAAATAAGAGAGTCTAAACCGTGAAATTATTTAATGTTAGTATGTCTCACAACAGTTTAAATTCGATTGTACGCATTTGTGTTGAGTTTTATTTTGTATGGGATTTTGAGTTTCCAATACGTCCCGCTTCGCGCGCTGTTCAAAATCCAATACAAAAATAGACAACGCAAACGCATACGCTTGTCACGATATCGAATGAAATTTACACTAAGTTCTGATATTTTATGCGTAACTTCATCAAAAAACTTTTTCCATTACTCTTGACTTTATAAAGTGAAAACAGAATGACCTTTCGCCTTCAGGCATAGCCTAAAATCCTACGAAAAATTACTCCTTAGTAACGCCATATTTTTAATGAATAAATTGCAAAGAAAAAACGTAATTAGGACCCTGCGATTATTCTTCAGTTAATTAAGTTAATTGTGTTACGAAAATTAACCCCTAAATTGTAATGTATTTTTTGGACACTCACTCTCTGGCTTAAATATAAACTACTTAATTAATTTATTGTCGTACATCGAACCCACATTGAAACATTGTTTTGTTATATAACATTTAAAACTTTCGCGGTTTAAACACATATTAAATCACATTTAGAAACAAACGAAGTGTGCAAGAGAGAGTGAAAGAACACATAGCGGCAGTAAAAAATCGCCAAGTAAACAAGTCCGCGATCGCCGAACATCTACTTACATGCGGCGCAAATCACTGGATTGAGCTTCATAAACCAAAAGTTGTCTCCACTGAACGCCATTATTATCCTCGAGTTGTGCGAGAAGCGATTGAAATCAAGAAGCACCCCAGAAATTTTAATAGGGAAGATGGTTTTAACCTATCGGCAACTTGGGGACCAGTGATCCAGAAGTTAAAGCCAAGGGATCTATCTTCGGATGTGTGCGCGGATGTTGTGAGTGTTGTGTGTCGGACTATTGACAATAATAAACTTTTATGTGTAGTGGGTGGTTTGAAAATGTGATGTCTACCTCGAACTTTAAATGCACTTTTCGTGGGGTAGTCACACAAATCTCTGTTTTGACATTTTGCTGGGACGTCAGTTAGCCGCGACCACGACCAGTGAAACCTGTGTCGAAACGTCGGTAAATAAAGGTAACAAAATAAATTCGCGATAGACCCGTTTCTAAATGTGATTTAATATTGTTTTGTTAGTTTACAATAGATACATTTCTATACCTATTATTTCCATTGAGGTTGCATAACCTGAAGTATTGTTACATACAAGATACAATTTATCTAAAAAAAGATTATTTTAAGACGATTGTTATAGTACACTTTCAAGATTTGTATGACTTTAAAATTAAAGGAAAAATTCACGAGTGCAAGGCCAAGATTCGAATTTACGTCCATTCGGAACACCGGTCCGATCCGTCAACTAACTTTACTTTTTCCTTTTTTGTTGTGGGACGTACCACATTTTTAGGGTTCCGTACCCAAAATACAAACGGGACCTTATTACTAAGACTCCGCTGTCCGTCTGTCCATCTGTCTGTCACCAGGCTGTATCTCATGAACCGTGATAGCTAGACAGTTTAAATTTTCATAGATGATGTATTTCTGTTGCCGCTATAACAACAAATACTAAAAAGTACGAAACCCTCGGTGCGCGAGTCCGACTCGCACTTGGTCGGTTTTTCTTTTTTTCTGTTGTGGGATGTACCACACTTTTTTTTGACATCTGTATATATACAATAGAAGCGAAGCACCAGAAGCGTGCGAATTTCTCCATTCCTTTATTTTTGTTTACACGCCTTAGGGAAATATATCCTGTATAATTAAATAAATACTTTTTCGGAATTGTCGGTGGCCATTAACAGGCTGAATAATGAAATAAACTTATACTGGATCATCAAGCTAATTAGCAATTTAATTTTATAAAGTCTAGATTGCTAATCGGTGGCCTGTAACTGAGGTAATTACTGAATGATGGATTAACAAGTTATTCATCAATTATTTTAGGTTATCGCAGTTTTATGAAACAAAAGCTTTTTTGGTAATTCTATAGACTATTTTATAAGCCTAAAAACACAATTGAAAACTTTTTACTTTAAATCATTTTCTTTGTTTTTTTTTTATTACAAAAAGGCAAGCATTTGACCGCAATCTCACCTGATGGTAAGTGCCGAGGCAGTCTAGGATGGATCATGCTTACCTAAAAGATGTCTATTCACTCTCGATTTAAAAAGATCCAAGTTATAGTGGACTGGGAATAGATTTGCAGGAAGTGAATTCCACTCCTTAGCCGTTCGCATGATAAAACTGCTTTATCCTGGCATTTATCTACGGCTCATGAGCCTGGGGTCCGCTTGACAATTAATCCCGTGAATTGGCGTAGGCACTAGTTTTTACGAAAGTGACTGCCATCTGACCTTCCAACCCAGAGAGTAAACTAGTCCTTATCGGGATTAGTCCGGTTTCACTATGTTTTCCTTCACCGAAAAGCGACTGATTAATATCAAATGATATACCCGCGACATAGTTTCAGTTTAAATAGTGAGTAAAGACCGCGTTAGTTTAAATAAAGCAAATTTTTTGTTATAAAACAAATTATACTTACGTATGTCATGATTTATTTATGTTTACATGACAGATAGCAGTTGAATAATAATTATAATGTGGCAACATTATTGCGTTACCCCGATTAGTACGGGGTAGTTGGTAAAATACCTGGCAACACGGTAGGTAGCTAGGTAGTGGGGCACGAAAGCCAGTTGGACTGACTCGTGAGACTCATTCACTTAGATCGAGGCAGTCAAAGAGGACACATCGTGAAGGATCAGTCCGGTCAAAGTACCTGCAAGTACCTCCATTGTTGTATAAGTAATAATTAGAGTAACCCATAGAAGCAGAATCTTCACACGTATATTTTGTAACTGTAATATAATATAATATATAAATAATTATTTCAAATAATACTTTTTCGACATATTGTTGGTCCCTCATTACTGAGGATCGTGACCGTAGTTTAGCAGCTCCTGCGATTTTTCTACATCGGTCTCGGTCTCCCGTAGCTTGATGGAGTTTGCCTGAGGTGGCCTTCTTAAATTGGTCGGATCATCTAGTTGGTGGGGGGCCGCACTTACGCCTTCCACTTTTCCGAGCACGACCATTTTCTCCAAGCTTTCATCACCTCTACGCATGACATGGCCAAAGTAAGACAGCAAACGTTGTTGGCATATGGTTGACAGATGTGTTTTGATGCCAAGCTGTGACAGAACTGACGCATTTGTGCGCCGGGCCGTCCAGGGTATCCTAAGCTTTCGCCCCCAGCACCACATTCGACATATTTATATTTAGATTAACCTACTAAATGATAGTTTTTAATTGTAACAAAGTCTGATATTTAAATTATAATTGATTCCCCGCGATACAGGCACTGCCTAGTGCGGAGACCCCTGGAATGTCTGTAACCTTTAGCTGAAAACAAATGATCTTTATTCTTCTGTATATCGCTATAAACATTTTTGCTCACGAATACCCCCTTCGAGAGTATAATATCAATCCACAATCTACAAGCGCAACTTCAAACAGATAGGTCGTAAAAGTATAAAAAAAACTATTTGTCGACATATTTCGAGCAATCTTGTTATCGCTATTGAGTTTTCGTTTCAGCATACGCTCGAGAGTATATATCAATCCGCAAACCATAAGCGCGCCCCACAATCGGCCGATCTATCAAAATGGCCGACTTTTTTCAAGCGACGTGGACAAATGGGCAGAGTAATGAAGCGGTAATCTGGTAATTAATGATAGAGTGGCTTATCGACAGGCTTAATTAAACGGGTAGCCAACGATTGATTCTTTCTTAATGAAATCTCGCTCTTAAAGATGTAGTGTCAACATTTACCCTTTGAACCTTTTGGTGAAGGTCGTTAGAAATACTAGAAAATAAGAGAGCTCAATAATGGCATATAGTGCGGCTCCTTAGCTCGATCTAGTATGGAGCTATGGTCCCACGGCAGAAAGTACGAAACTTGGCATACATATTTAGGTTTATAAGAATAAACAGAAGTAGAAACACGCCGAGAAGTTATTGTTTCCCTTTTTCATGAAAACTGAAAGCTACAATAAAAATGTTTTGGAGAAGTATATTCTCCCTAAAATTTTCTACAATATTATCTTTGGAAGTATATTGTTAGGGCTTATAGTTTTCAAATTATGCTTAATTTCTCCTTATAGGTTTTAGGTTGACATTCAACAAAATGAATGTTTAATGTCAACCACCGCCACCACCACTTGTTGTTTGTCTCTGTAACACTGAAAACCTCAAAAATGACTACTAAGTATGTGAATGATAGTCTCCGCCATCTTGGAAAACGAAATGGGTCATGGTATTATCATGGGTACGGTGGGGATTATGTCGGGGTCACTTTAGGGGCAGAGGGAGATCTATTAAAGGGTCAATTGAGACTAATTTACTGCGTATTAACTAAGGCTGAGTTTCGACCAGAGTTTTGCGAGGATGCGTTGCGAGGAATGTGTTTTAAGGACTGTATAGATTAATTTAGATTTTTATTCTAGACAGTTTCGACACTAGTATTTTTATAAAATGTTGGTGTTTGGAGATCCTTTTGTGAAATTCTTATTATTAAGTTTGACATATCTATAATAATTCAATGTTAATAACTGCATCCTCCAACACCAGAGGGGTTGCAAGTCCGTTGCCGGGATAAAGATGGGAGTACATTATTTTCTTGAGTCGTATCCGGAAATTCGCGGAAAATACCGCGGGTGACAGTTCATTCCACAGTTTAGCTGTGCGAGGCAGAAAGTTTCTGAAGAAACGCCCAGTGGATTACTACCAACCAGGGAGCGTACAATTCATACCGATGATAGACAAATGACGTCGAGTTACATACCTACTCACAGCATTAATTTTTATTAAGCTTAGAAATAAATTAAAAGTGGAAAAATTCACTGTCTTGGGTGGGACTTGAAGAGTCCAAGTTCAAGTCCCACCCAAGACAGTGAATAATCAATCTCTTCTGTTTAAATAGACATATACTCGTATTGACACTTTAAGACATAAGACGGACAGTAAAAAACATTATTAAATTATCTGACATTGTCATACCGTCATAGCTATAGTTGGTCAAACCAAATTATAAGTAAATAAGAACCAAAAAAAACTATACTCATCCTTTGTTTTGGGTGCTAGTACTAGTGTAAGACAAAGATAGTATAATTATCTCTGTCTATGTTTGAAATAAGACAGTCCTTTGACAAACTATAGTCATAAATAAATTGGAGGCGTGCGGAAACAACAGATTTCAGTTAAATTTAATAAATCGGAAACATTAATTTATTACACAATAAAGCATTTTGTTTCTAACTCATCAAGTACTTATTTTTTATTTCAGTAACTAATGTAAAAACTATAACGTTCGTTACAATGAAACGTTGATAGACTTTATCTGTCATTACATATTTAAAAACATCCTGTGTGTTTATATATGTCATTATGACGAAACCGGCATGAATTGTAACTCCCTGCTACCAACCATTTAAGTAGTGAAGATGGAATTGTTATGTGTCTCCCTATGATATTTACAAAACACATACGTATTATACATTAGTTTCTACCCAATCCAGGTTTGTAACATTAAACAATCTTTGAATTAGTAAATAGAACGGTGGCCCCCCCATTGCACAGCCCTGCGGCAGGCGACATTGTTAAAACTTGGCCTGCGCCGTAGACAACTTCGTACACTTTTAAATTAAAAATAAAACTTGAAACACATTCCTTGTGAGCTTTGAGTTTTTAGGCAGACTACTAATGTTCTCTTTTTTTTATAAACATATTTAGTCACAGAACTACGACATTTATAATCACAACTAAACCTCATATTCTAGTTAGCTAGGAGCTTTTGGTCTATAATTAGGTATTCTCCTCCTCCATCCTCCAATCAGTTTTTTTTTAGAACTGTCGAAACGATTTGCTAATATATAATTTATATGAAACATTACACAATGACGTCACGGTCTACTTTTTATATTTCTATCCGATTTTTTAAATAGAACTTGTGTTTAAAATGCTATCTATGTTTTTGTAATAATTACTTGGTGCTTTATTTCTGGTGTGAAATAATTTATTTTAAATACAGTCAAATACAGTCTATTGGGTGATTTATCTAAAATGTAATAAGCAGAATCAGATAAATTTAGGACAAAATTAATGTTCGACTTGGTGAAACAGATGTTGTAAAGAAGACGGTGATATTTTTTACATCTAAATTGAAATTTATTTACATACAAGATATATACAGTGGTACTACGTAAACGAAATTAATAACTAGCTTAAATCTAAAATAGGCCCTTGAGGCATTGTACCAAGGATGCTGGCGGCATTTCCCCGCTGTATCGCAATGCTGATACGTTGTGCGAGAAAGCCGCCAGCTCTTCGGTCACCAGTTACGTCAACCAGACGCTTCGCGATTTCTGCAAACAACTTATGCGCGCTGGGACCCCATGGACCTAGAGTTTCAACTTCAAATGGAACGAAATGATACTCTCTACCGAGGCTCTTATATTTATTACGTTTTAAAATTTCGGCCCTTCCGCCGCTCCGCCCGCTTTTACATTAGTCCGTTGGAGGTGGGACGGTGCCAGTGTGTCTACGCAGGTAGCATCCCACACCAACATCCGTCCCAAGCTCCAAGGAACCAAGGACATCCCATCGGGCCTCTTGCCATCATCTCTGATAATGCCAGTCGGCTCAAGAAGAGCGGGTACATTGATGGTGGCAAGAGACCGACGGATTATGTCATTAAGCGACGCATTATTATTATTATTATCATTTCATTGTCTTGAAAAATTGAAATGTATATCATCTCTTGTAATATTTTACATAAACTTCCGAGGTGTTGACCAAATTTTGCATTATTGATAGGGGGTTCGAAAATGAGAGGGGCACTTTTCCAAAGCTGTTGTAACATTAGGACATCACCTTATCGTACCAAATGCTGATGCGCCGCAAAGTTGAAGGCAATTCGGTCCCCTATGGCCAGGCGCAGCTGTTATGATAAAGGACAACTAAGTACTTACTTGCCAACTTTCCACTTGGTGCGAGAACATAATGCAGAAGAGAATTTAGAGAATGCACATTTATATATAGGTATTTATTTTACATCAAGTTAATACGTATGCGAGCGATACAACATGTTTTTTACATTAAAAGAAAGATTTTAAGATTCAGGACTTCAGGCAAGATTTGAACTTAACTATTGCTACCGTTTTGAGCACTGTTCCAAGGAAATTGATTTGTGTGTTTAAATAAATAAATAAATGTTATAGGAAATTTTTACACAGATTGACTAAGTCCCACGGTAAGCCCAAGGAGGCTTGTGTTATGGGTACTCAGACAACTTCTTCTTCTTTCCCTGTTCCCTTTATTTGGGGTCGGGCCTCCTCACTCTTCTGCGCCAAGCAACTCTGTTTTGGGTTGTCTCTTTTGACATCTGGGATCTTTTGAGGTCTCGTTCTATGGTCGACGGACGGCGGCCTGGGCCTCTCTTCTGTTCTGGAATTTTTAATGCGACTTTGACGACATGATCATCACTACGCCTGTTCACGTGGCCGTACCACCTAAGACGATTTTCAGTGAGTTTTTCGGTGATTGGTGCAACTTTAAAGCTCCCCCGTATATACTCGTTCCGAACTTTATCCAATCGGGTCACACCTCCCGCCCATCTCAACATTTTCACCTACATGGCACTTCTGCTCGTGTGAGACAACGATATATATAATAAATAAATACTCAAATACATAGAAAACACCCATGACTCAGGAACAAATATCTGTGCTCATCACCAGGCATCGTAAACTGCGAGCGAAATCCATTGAAATGACGTATGACAACCAGTTACAGCCCTAGTACTTCAATGGATTTCGCTCGCAGTTTACGATGCCTGGTCATCACACAAATAAATGCCCTATCAATGCTATGCTATACTGTGTTTATCACAATATATTTGTTCCTTAGTTATGTGGACGTTTTACAAGTATATAACTATATGTTTTACCTATATATGGTCCTCTAGTAGGTACATACAACAAAAGTTTTATTGACCTAAATTTATGAAATAAAACTATGAAAACGGATTATATCGCGTATATTGAATTTATAATACATCCCGACGTTTTGAACCCTTTACAGCGTTCGTGGTCAACAGGTGACAAAAAAAATAAAACTATGAAAACGGATTATATCGCGTATATTGAATTTATAATACATCCCGACGTTTCGAACCCTTTACAGCGTTCGTGGTCAACGGGTGACATAATATTGTCTTCGGTTACCGCGATAGTTACTCATGAAATAAAACTATGAAAACTGATTATATCGCGTATATTGAATTTATAATACATCCCGACGTTTCGAACCCTTTACAGCGTTCGTGGTCAACGGGTGACCTGAATTTATTTAAAGAAATTTAATATGCCATGACAACTACTACTGTTTATATGCAACGTTTGTCACTTTGTTTCAACATTTACCAACAAATTTATAATCTACGAGTAGTTGCAAACTCCACTTCTATTTAAACCTACTAACTTGACAGTAATTCAACATAGTTTAGCAGTGTGGCCACATTCCTTACATTCGCAAGGACGGTCCGGAGTAGGGTTAGCACATGTCAGGATTTTACCTGACTTTTAAGGATTTTTGCTTCTCGTTACTTTATTGGAATTCTTGACCTTTTCTTGTAAACTTTAGGATTTTCTTTAAACGAAAATTCAGTAATCAATAATTCCGTGATTGAATTAATTAATGAATATTTCTGAAATTTATTAAGGGGCTACCTGAGGTTTTCATCGATTTTTGACAAGTTTTGAATCGTATCTCCTACTTTTGCACTACATATAGAATTATAAGACAAGCGGCTATCGGTTCTTCAATCTTTTATCTCCATTTTTGTCTACCGGATTGTGAAAAAAATGAATACTTATTTATTCATGATTGTTTTAAACATTGTCTAAAAAAACACTTTTTTCGTATCTCGATTGCTGTGAAAGATCTTACTTATACGAAATCTACATATTTGGGCTCGTCTTAGACGTCTCTAAAAATTTGTCTAAGGTTTTAATTTTAAACTAATTAACACAAAAGTTATGGCCAGTAAACCAGTTTTTTGGCCTAAAATTGTTCAACTGATGCCAAATATTTCGAAAACAATGAACTTTGAAGTAAATATGGGATACTATATTGCTAAAATCGGTTGCTGTTAATATGATAAGCTACAAAAAACATTAGAAAACTAAGGGATTCGAATCGAAGGTCATTGGGGCATGGGATCCCCTTAATATACCCGGGTTTAACGGGTGCAATTTCGGTTTGACGTTTAAATAGTGCGCGGACTCCTTAAACTGACTTTACAAGCCGATGTCGATAAAATGATGAAGTAACGTATCACATCACCTATACATATATATAATTCTAAAATATTATAGTCGTACAGGTAGAAGTAAACAGGAGAAAACACCTAGGGACTCCGTGAACACTAAAGGAGGCAGTTAGCGACCTGAAAACATTGCTTAGGCTTAGGCGCGAAACGGCGAACATAGTTAAGTGTACGAGTGGTGCAATAATTAATAAAATTAGAAAAATGTTAAACAAATTAGACATAATAAAATACATAAACTACAACTATACAATAAATCATACACTACACAAATTAATACATACAGAGATGTAGATAGACAAATATATTTTTCGAACGTTTTGGCGTGTAAAGATGCTCGACCGTACACGCGACTAAAAGCGAAAAGGGTTCCACGAAGGTCTCTAAGGCGCAATAGAAATTACGGTTAATTTTTGGCCAATTTTCATAATTGTGTGTAGTTTACTTAAGTTGTAATCTTAGTTTGTTAATTCTAAATATAAGTTTTTCTTTTTATATAATTACTAAACAGTAGTTCGCCCCGAACTGAGAACTCGCGGTTTGCCAAAAACTATATAGAGCGATTGAATTTGTTGCACCAACTTAGTCGGCAATGGATCGAAAATCGCGCGCGATTAATTACAAGGTCTGTGGAGCCCTTAACTCATAAATTTAAGTCACCATAGGGATTAAAATATACTGTATCTGTGGTAAGCCATAGGTAAGCCATAATGTTTCTTGTCAAATGTCAAATACCTATATGATGTTTATTTTATTTCATTTTTATCTTGCTAATTAAAATTTAATTCTACCAGCTAACATAAAAAAACCGGACAAGTGCGAATCGGACTTGCCGACCGAGGGTACCGTACTATTTAGTATTTGTTGTTATAGCGGCAACAAGCTATCACGGTTCATGAGATACAGCCTGGTGACAGACAGACGGACAGACGGACAGCGGAGTCTCAGTAATAGGGTCCCGTTTTTACCCTTTGGGTACGGAACCCTAAAATACAACTCAAAATTTGCATCTGGTTACTTTGCCCCACATGTTGATAAAATGCAACTTTCTCATCAGTTTTACAACAATCAAGAGAGCCTTTACCAGCTGGTGTGGTGAAATAGTTATTTTCGATACAAGTGCGGAAAAGAGGAAACGCACTAGTGCGAGAAAGTAGCACCATACACTACATAAATATTTTACAGTACATATGGTGCTACTTTATTTTTATGTGTGATAGTCAGCAAACGAGCAGACGAGCCGCCTGATGGGAAGCAGTCATCGTCGCCCATGGACGTAAGCAACATCACAGCAGCCACTTAAGCATTGCCGACCCTTGAGAACCCTAAATACCCGCTTCTTGAAGAATCCCATGTCGTAGCACAAAGGAAATACCTCAGGAGGCAACTCATTCCACATTCTGCACGTTCTGGGAAGAAACGAGCGGGATGCCCGCTTATTCATGGTGTGCCATGTGTCTAAGAAGTGAGGATGAGCTTTGCTCCTTTGGCGGGAGGTGCGGTGATAGAAACGAGACGATGGCACCAGATCAAAAAGTTCTTCGGAACATTCCCCATTGTACAGACGGTAGAACATGCAAAGAGAGCCAACGTCTCTCCGAAGACTAAGAGGTTCTAAGCCGTCAGTAAGTTCGGAATTGCCGACAATACGAACTGCCCGACGTTGGATGGAGTCATGGGGAAGGAGCTGGTATTGTGGAGCGCCAGACCAGAGATGAGAACAGTACAGTACTTTCTCGCACTAGTGCGTAAAGTGCACTTTTCGTGCTATATCGAAAGTTTAAAGGGCCATATGTACTGTAAAACGTTGCACGATACACGTGCGAATAGGTAATTCGCAACTCGTGTCGATTTTAAACACTCCCTGCGGTCGTGTTTTAATTTATCGCCACTCGTTTCGAATTTCCTCTTTTCCGCACTTGTATCTAAAATAACTATTTTTATGATATATAGGTACATAAGAAGCAAAAAGAGAAATTTTGCGAATGTTCTGCAACTAGCAGATTGCTACTCCGAGACCGTGTATGTGTCTAATCCGACCCTAACCGCGACCCCGATTAATTGTTCCCTTCCAACGCGCGGCGTGAGAAACGCGATGATACCTATAGGGCAACATGCGGTCGTTTATTATGCCACTGCTTTCGTTTTTCGCAGCGGCTATACACGGTGGCTAAAAAAAATGCATTCCCGTTGCCAGGGAGGTTTTGGGATTATACTAAGCAACTTTTACTATGGGACCAACCCCGAAATCGCGATAAAAAATTTGGCTGTTTCATACATTTTGGCTGGTCCATTTTCTATGGGAGGGTAAATTTTTTTTTCGCGATTTCGTGGTTGGTTCCATAGTGAAAGTTGCTCAGTATAATCCCAAAACCTCCCTGGCAACGGGACTTCAACTGTTTCAAAATATTATTTAACTTAAAAAAAGAGTATGCAAAGAAGAAAAAGTAGTGTCCAAAATAATAGAACAGAAAAGTGCCACTTTGATCCGTTCTAGCAGAGAAGAAATGTGCCACTTTGATCCCTAGCAGGGAAGGCGCCCTTTTCCAATTATGTATGTCAATTTTAATTGTAAAATTGACAGTGTGGTGAAGTAGATCCCAACTGACAGAATACCAGAACTTGTTTTGAATGGCGCGACATTGTGTATGTATTGCGTAATATTAAAAGGTTGGTATGGAGAAGAAATAACTGTCACTGATACGTGTCAGATAAGTTGTTCCTATTTTTATCAAGCAAAAACCTCTGCAGGCGATATAACAGGGGTCGCAAGTTCGAGTCTTGCCGGATGAATAATGTGGTGATGTAGTAGTAGTAGTAAAACTCTTTATTGTACAAAAAGAAACAAAACAAGAGAAAAACGCATCATTTGTACAAAGGCGAACTTATCCCTTTCAGGGATGTTACCCTATTTTTCGTTTTTGAAGTCAAAATTGAGCTTTGTTTATAATATATACCGTCGCTAAACCTAGTTTGCACAGATAGTGTATCATCTATTATTTATCACGCGCTATTTTATCTCTCGCGTGGGATATAAACAAGGTGTAATTAATCGGGGTAGATTTAAGGTCGGTCCGATTAGCTGGTACGTTTCTAGTTTCTTGGACCCTTTTTTGGTGTAGTGGTTGATAAGGGATATTCCCTGTGGATGTGATTATGCGAGTTTACTGCAACATATCAAATATATGAAAACGGATTCACTTTAAAATATGTTATAGTTTGAATCTTCTCAAATGATTTTTTCGCCAAAGACACTAATCTGTTAAACAATAGTTATTTGTTATACAAGGGTGCAAAGTTGTATTTTACCCGCGAGTGTGGAATTGAAACATGAGCAAGCGAAAGGATTCTATAGTTGAACCACGAGCGAAGCGAGTGGTTCTAAAATAGAATCCTGAGCGTAGCGAGTGTTTCAACACACGAGAAGTAAAATACATTTGCACCCGTGTGTAACACAAAACTTTTCCCCTCACTATAGCGAGGAAAGTGCAACATCCACAGGCGTTAGATCATCTTCATCACTGGAATCACTAATTTTTTTACGATATTATAACAGAAAACACTAGAAATTCTGATTTTTACGTGAGTCGGTGAGAAGAACAGTAAAAATTTTGTTGACAATGTTGACATTTCTGTTCTGACGTATGAAATGTCAACGATGCGTTTTGAAATTGCATCGACTCAACTTGTGCGTTCAGAATTATATTTAACATCATTATAAAAAATCTAACGTTTCTTATGGAATTTTAAGGTTTATGACTTAAAATTATTGAATAAAGCTAAATTTGGTATTTTATTATTACATTCTCAAACCATTTATTTAATGATAATAAATAACGAACGAACCATTATTATGAGCGTTTTACGTTTTGTTATCTGTCAAGCTACTTAAACACGCTCCATCCAAGGTCAAATTACTTTCCCCACTAGTGGATAAAATGCGTTTTTCCCCGCTTGTTTTAAAGGATAATAGACGGCTTTCCGAGCTAGTGAGGGGAAAAAGCCTTTGTTCCTTTTCTGCGTATGCGTGCCTATTGTTGGTGAGCGCGTGGCCATTGTTGGTGAGCGCATGCCACTCGCTGATACACAATGGTCACGCGCTCACCAACAATGGGCACGCGCACGCACAAAAGGAACAAAGGCTTTTGTTGTACAGATTAGGGTCTTTGGCGAAAAAATCATTTGAGAAGATGCAGACTATAGTCTCACGGAAGTTTTGTTATTAAAATTATTAAAACATGTTTTAAAATACTAATAAGATATGTAAATACAGCGTGTATTTTTAATACAAAACCAAAATAAAACAAAGCATAGGTTTCAGTGATATGAGACGATTTTAAAAGTTTTAATTTAATTTGGCCTCTAACAGGCTGCATTTAATTTTTGGAATTATTTCGAGCGTCAATGTATTACGGTATAATGGACGGGTAACGGATGCAAAATACGTTAAAATAGTATCGAACGAATATAACTCTAACCACCCCAGGTCCACGAAACCTCGCAAACTCTTCTGGTTGCTAACTGCCTCCTTCAATTGCGTAACCACTAACAAATTTCGGTACCCAGTTACAATCTTAATCCCTAATCTCATATTTCAATCTAGCAACAACCCAACAACTAAACGCATGGCCAATAAAACACAACTGGATGATCCCAAACATTATCACCGTCATAACAGTAATAACAGTAGGTATACTTGTCGTTAAATCCCTACCGTTCAGTTAGTGTCACGAGTGCGGCGACCCTGATGACACGGCCCAACACACCCTAGAGGTGTGCAGTCGTTGGGAAGGGAATCGCCGCGCTCTTGCGGCAGCAATAGGAACGACGGATCTCTCGCTGCACAGCGTAGTTGCGGCCATGCTGGGCAGCGAGAGGAACTGGAAGACGGTAATCTCCTTCTGCGAGGAGGTCATCTTGCAGAAGGAGACAGCGGAGCGGGGGCGCGAAGACGCGGCCGACGCGCCCCCGCTTCGGCGCAGACGAAGAGGGAGAAGATGTGCGCAGTACGCTGCTGTAAACCGCGTCCTCCCTCGGTAGACCGTGCAATGTGGGCCTCCAACCCACTAGTTGGGGGCCCACATTGCACGGTCCTACACGTCTGGGGGGAGAATCAGAAGCGTCCCTGATTCTCCCCTCCTTTGGTGCGGGTTCCCCGGTCTAATACCGGGAAAAGGCGGGGGGCATGGTGGAAGAATGAATGCGCGAGCCCATGATGCCCCCATACAACGTCTGAGAGGGTGACGCCGCAGGGGATGTTAGTGGGTATTCTCCTCCCCATCCTCTGGTTAGAGGATGTACGGGAGGAGCGGGGGGTGAGATGCGTAAATGCATTTACCCCTGCGTAATAAATAAAAAAAAGGTGGCTGGATCAAGGGTCAGATGCAGAAGGCGGTGATCTTTGACACGGCGCGGATAGTCCGTCGTTCCTCTCTCTGCGGCCCTGACCACCGGCAGCTTGGGCCTTACCAGCTGCTGGCGGCACCCTAGGTTAGGTTTTTTATAATGTGTTTATATGTATTTCGTATTGTTTTTGGACGTGCTTTTTAGGGTTCCGTACCCCTAAATTGTAATGTATTTTTGGACACTCACTCATGCTTAAATATAAACTACTTAATTAATTTATTGTCGTACATCGAACCCACATTGAAACATTGTTTTGTTAGTTTACAATAGATACATTTCTATACCTATTATTTCCATTAAGGTTGCATAACCTGAAGTATTGTTACATACAAGATACAATTTATCTAAAAAAAGATTATTTTAAGACGTAAACTGAAATAAATATCATATACGAAGGAAAAAATTACCAAAGCCTCCAGTGTCCAGAGCTGGAATCGAACCAGTGTACCCCGTTTACCGGACAGGTGCCTGAACCGCTCGGCTATCCGGCCACGGTGGCATGGGTCGAAATTTCCAAGTATATGACAATTCCCGAAGGCTTGTGGCGCCCCCTGGCTGCTGTTAGCTGTTCTTAGAGTATTTTAAGACGATTGTTATAGTACACTTTCAAGATTTGTATGACTTTAAAAAAAGGAAAAATTCACGAGTGCAAGGCCAAGATTCGAATTTACGTCCATTCGGAACACCGGTCCGATCCGTCAACTAACTTTACTTTTTCCTTTTTTGTTGTGGGACGTACCACATTTTTAGGGTTCCGTACCCAAAATACAAACGGGACCTTATTACTAAGACTCCGCTGTCCGTCTGTCCGTCTGTCACCAGGCTGTATCTCATGAACCGTGATAGCTAGACAGTTAAAATTTTCACAGATGATGTATTTCTGTTGCCGCTATAACAACAAATACTAAAAACAGAATAATATTAATATTTAAATGGGGCTCCCATACAACAAACGTGATTTTTTTTGCTGTTTTTTCCGTAATGGTACGGAACCCTTCGTGCGCGAGTCCGACTCGCACTTGGCCGGTTTTTTTTTATTTTACTTTTATATTCATATTATAAACGCGTGAACCAGTAAAGCACTGCATGATCCCAAACAATATTACCGCCATAACAGAAAAACTACTTCCATGCTGTTAAATCCTAACCCTTATTATTAGGGTGTCATTAAGCATAGGACAGACAAATTACTACTTCCGTTATCTTCTCGGGAGATCTTTAAGACGAAAATGGAGAACCCGTGCGAAATCGCCTTTTTATACAAACGTAGACCTCATTTTCCTCTCTGGATATTAACATTATTGAAAATATTTTGACACAATTTGATATATGTATATCAACTACAGCTTGATTTGATTACGTTTTTCGATTTTTTTATTATGATAAGAGTTCGTAAGGCCGCTCTTTACGAAGTAATATATAGGTCTATGGGAATCCATTTATTTCGTCCCCGCCGGGCACTGATGGGAATAGGTGCATTCATATCAATCATTCCCATCTTTTCCCGCCTCACATGGGGCGGGGACAAATGGGAATACACCATACTTACACGCCTTTAAGACACTGAGACTAAGGTCGTGTAAATATATTTTTGAAACGGCTTGTTTCATAAAAGTTTTTTAAAAGATGTTTGTAATTTCGACTGTACAAACCACGACAAAAAAAAACCGGTCAAGTGTGAGTCGGACTCACGCACGGAGGGTTCCGTCCGTACCATTACGCAAAAAAGGCAAAAAAATCACGTTTGTCGTATGGGAGCCCCACTTAAGTATTTATTTTATTCTGTTTTTAGTATTTGTTGTTATAGCGGCAACAGAAATACATCATATGTGAAAATTTCAACTCTAGCTATCACGGTTCATGAGATACAGCCTGGTAACAGACAGACAGATAGACGGACAGACAGCGAAGTCTTAGTAATAGGGTCCCGTTTTTACCCTTTGGGTACGGAACCCTAAAAAAGACCTAAAATCTCCGGCCTTCACCACTGGAGGGCTTCGTAACTTTTTCTTTAATATATGACATCTATTTCATATATCATAAAATCTTCTTTGTGTATAAAATTCTGTCGGTAAAGGATATGGAGGTCAAAGTAACACTGTTCAAATAAAAGGTTATAGTTATGCAAATACGGCCCCGATAATAACGGCGGAATGTGGCATAAATTCTTTATCTAAAGGACAATAAAAGGCACATAAAAAAGATGGAAAACTCGCGCAGGCATAAATATACGTTTAGAAATCGTTGAGTAATAAAATTATGGTTTCTTGATCAATAGGTAACTCAACGTTTTGATAGTTTTGATATGGAGCCTTCCATGAAACTGTCTACCGTTGTTTCGTACAAATGCGAATTATCTGAAGATTTGCAGGTGCATGTGAAAAACCCGCCAAGTGCGAGTCGGAATAGCGCACGAAGGGTTCCGTACCGTTATCTATAAAAACAGCAAGAAAATCACGTTTGTTGTAGGGGGCTCCCCTTCAATTTTTTTTCTGTTTTTAGTATTTGTTGTTATAGCGGCAACAGTTACTTTCTGACAACATTATCTGTGAAACTTTCAACTGTCTAGCTATCACGGTTCATGAGATACAGCCTGGTGACAGACGGTTAGACAGACAGACAGCGAAGTCTTAGTAATAAATAAGGTCCCGTTTTACCCTGTGGGTACGGAACCCTAAAAAATGATCAGTTAAATAATCACTGACTTGATGCGTTGAACAATGTAGGTAATACAATACAATACAATATATTTTATTTCAGACCAGGTGTGTAGTGTTAGTGTACTTACGCCTAATAGTTAAACCTATACTAACTTATAATAAATTATAAACATAGCCTCTGGATCCTATATAAATAAATAAATAAATATTATAGGACATTCTTACACAGATTGACTAAGTCCCACGGTAAGCTCAAGGAGGCTTGTGTTATGGGTACTCAGACAACGATATATATAATATATAAATACTTAAATACATAGAAAACACCCATGACTCAGGAACAAATATCTGTGCTCATCACACAAATAAATGCCCTTACCGGGATTCGAACCTAGGACCATCGGCTTCACAGGCAGGGTCACTACCCACTAGGCCATACCGGTCGTCAAACCACCCATATCACCCATATGTACATTGCCCCAATGTTTCCAGAAGGCGCAAGCAGGCGACTCTAACAGTAGGCAGTGCCCCTAAGGGCTCTGACAGGTAAATACTGTAAATAGTGTAAATAGAAAATACCGGACGCAAGGTAACATTGTACTAGGTACTTATATTTTATGAACGCCAGTAATAAATTTCCTTCTTTTATTTTAGTCCGATAAGTGTTCTTTTGTGTTTTAACTTTCCACGCGTTTCGTTTATGTTACTAGAGTATGTGTTGACACATTACCAATACAATGTCAGGATTGTTCAACGGAAAACTAATATATTACTTGTGTAATGGAATTTGTTATTTTAAAATTGCATAATAGTATATTGTGATACAAGTGTGCTAAGTTGGTCATTACACACGAGGCGATATTGTGCGCGCGAGCTGTGAGCGAACGCGCAATAAGAAAGCCGATGTGTGTAATGACCAATGCACATGCGTTTCATACGACGTTTTTCAACACACTTGCGAGGAAAAAAAAGAAACTTGTTAAAACAGTTAGTAA
The DNA here is from genome assembly GCF_947568885.1 of Cydia strobilella. NCBI lineage: Eukaryota > Metazoa > Arthropoda > Insecta > Lepidoptera > Tortricidae > Cydia > Cydia strobilella. Next base: position 1,343,652 of record NC_086060.1, read on the forward strand.
TCTGTCATACTGCCGGCCGCCCCTCGCCCCGCCGCTACTGGACCAATTTAAGAAGGCTCCGTTTTCATACATATTATTAGCAATTAGTTACTTTCTTAAGTCAGTAGGATAATATAATGAAAAAGCACGAGTGTTATAATATACTGAAAAAGCACGCGTGCTTAATATCTAGGATTATGAGCCAAAAATCGGTGGAATAAAAACGTGGTCTTGAGCAAGTGTGTTGAAAAGGCTTATTGTGCAACTGTTTGATCTCAGTCTTAGTGAGTCTTAGTAGCTATTTACTAACGATTTATTAACATTTTTTATAAATACCTAATATAGAGAAAAAATGTTCTTAAAACTCCCTGAAACTACAAAATTTATCCTTTGCCTTCACAATTGGTTTAAAATTTAATAAATCTTTTACGAAAATTCACTCGATAAAACGATTTATAAGATATAATATTAGACCGGCCAGTGGTTTACAGGAATTTCATTTTCAACCGATACAATGTCGCAACATTATATTTTCTAGAAAACCTTACAAGGAAACATATTGCCTTGTCTGAACTAAAAAGATTAAAATGTATCAATGTGAAAGAATTTTAAACCGCTCCAGTAATAAACGATAAGACAAATTGGTACTTTTGAAAATCGCATAATAGAACTCTCTTCATAAATCAAGTATCTACATCCGAAACAAAATACTTACTAATTAAATTCACAGGACAAGTAACAAAAAGTGCCAGTTTACTGACACGTGCCAAAAAAGTAACCCATGGAGACTGTATAAAGGAGCCAAATCTCTATGTAGGAAAAGTGTCCATCAAAAAACAGTAATTAGGCGGCGCCACCATACACCGAAATACTACCAAAAACAACCTACGTAATTTGGTCGGGTTATTTGTTGCCTTATATGGTTCATGTTATACTCATGTCCCAGAGCCTAACTAGCGCCACCGGAGAGATTAGGAACTATTATTTAAAGCTTAACGCGGTCACTTTTGCAACAATTCTGCTTCTCCTTTCTATACCATCCATACCCTGGTCGCTCGGTTTCATGTCTATAACTACGTGTATATATACTATGTCTATTATTAGGTCAGAGGGTCTACCGCGAAAACCGAAATATACCATCCATATGGAACGGGGCCCGGGGGTGCGTGTTCGCCATTCGAAAAGAAGCAGTCCTCTAGGATAGTAATATATATTTGTAACTAGCTACTGTAGCTACACTTGAATGAAAAAATAAGAAGTTATTATCCATAACAGCAGTGCTGAAATACCGTCTTTCCATTCCACATCCTCCCATCAGGCGTATCCCCTTTACAGTACATTCTAGCAGAGTGTGTCTTATGACACTTGCACACCTAAATAAACGGCGTATTTTAAACCATTTGCGAATAATTCACAATTTAACAAATGTTGGGTAGAAAAATATTACACCTAGGGTTATAAATTTAACCTTAAACTTGAATAGTATGTATTTGTACAAATTTGTACTCTAGGGTCTCGAAAAGGAGCAAGAATTAAACACCGAGTTCTTAAAGAAACTGACGTATGTTTATTCTAGCCAAATATCTCCACACAATCTTCCAAAAAGTACAAAACGGGTTGACACCTTAGGCAACTACGTTGAACTAGCGTTCGCTAGTTTGACGGAGGTAACAGCGCCATCTACCGGGACATTGGGTAAACCAGTTCCGATATGCGTTTCGTACAGTATTGATAATTAAGTTTACGGCCCGCTCGGTAGGAGCGAAGGATTTTTTTAATTCGTGCCTTTTGCTACTGACGTATTTACTTTGCCATAACAAACTTGCTTTAAAAATAAATATATCAATATTTTAGTAAAAAAAGAATCAATTTTATCATCAATCCGCTATGAAGCGATTACGAAGAATACAAGACGTCCAGAACGGATACAGTAATAACAGTAATAAGCGGCAATAAGGATTTATGTTGTGACAGGTCAATGATCCTGCGTGATGCGTTTCTTGGTCTAAGGATTCTGAGATGAGGTAAGAGAAGATTTCATATTTTTTTTATCCGATGCTTCATTGCCAATTTTTAACCGACTTCAAAAAAACACGAATACCTATACCGAAGATAGATATAACTCCGTAATAGATGGATACAGTCTAAGGAAAAAACGTGCCTCGAAAATCACGAAAATTTGATTCTCGATCAGATGGCGCCACTAGCTTTGGCCTACTCTCGTATAGAGGGCGTTGAAAAAATCATGTATCCATATTTAAATACATTTTAACGTATTTCTATAAATCTTCATTTTTAGTTTTAAAGTATGTTGATAGATGGCAGTGAATTTACAGTGATTACAAAATTTACTATGACAGTACCGCTCTATCTTATTATATCCTCTTTGCCTATACGAAATATTTACGAAAAAAACAAAAAAATAACGACCTTAGAACAAATTATAAGTAACTTTCCCACTAATTTATTTTGAAATATATTTAATATATTTATATAGTCACAATAAATATATTATGTATATGATTATGAAATATTGATCCTAGCGAAAAAGTGTACTGAACCTTTTTTGTAGAAAATATTACGTAGATTAATAAGACACATAGAACATTTTTTGCTACGGGCCACCCTTTAAGAATTATTTACGTAAAACTATAAAAAGGGAACTTTAAAACAAAGCTGCCATCTATCGACACACGATTAAAACTAAAAATAAAAATATCAAAAAATGTATTTATATATGGATAAATGTTTTTTTTTTATTGCATTAATTATTTTTATATTAATATTGTCTTCGGTTACCGCGATAGTTACTCATGAAATAAAACTATGAAAACGGATTATATCGCGTATATTGAATTTATAATACATCCCGACGTTTCGAACTCTTTACAGCGTTCGTGGTCAACGGGTGACATAATCCGTTTTCATAGTTTTATTTTTATATTATTTTGACCCATGTTCTTTCACTGATATGCTTTAAAATTGTTAAATAACAAACGAAATCGTCAACGCCATCCATTCGAGATTAGGCCAAAGATGGTGGCCACGTAGTGGCGCCATCTGTTCGAGAATCAAATTTTCTTGATTTTCGAGGCACGTCTTTTCCTTAGACTGTATCCACCTAATACGAAGGTACATAGTCTTTGCTTTTGAAACACGAAGGAATGGTGTTGGCAACTGTCAAAGGTTTGCAGAGATGGCGCCATCATAGCTTGCCCCTTTTTCTATGAGATTTGGCTTAAAGGGCTGGCATTCAGGGCGTTAAAAAAAACAAAACTTTGACACAATTCTAGGGATTGACAGGGCAAGCTATGCTGGCGCCATCTGCTAAACACTTCGACCGGCCAACCCCATTATGGGAATGCAAATGTGGTGAAAAACTTTATGAAACATAATAACCCTTTACAAGCACTTGAACTTGAACTTGAGTATTCTAGGAATTTGTCTATTAACTGAATTAACATTACCTACAGATTAGTTAAATATAATAGATATGCCATTCTTTTCCGTATTACACATAGCTTTAAGAACGTAAAGCCATTGCATATGTTTAACTTTTTCTCTGTGTAGGATAAGGATTCTGATCGAATTTTTATAGTTCTTTTTTAGGGTTCCGTACCCAAAGGGTAAAAACGGGACCCTATTACTAAGACTCCGCTGTCCGTCTGTCCGTCTGTCTGTCTGTCACCAGGCTGTATCTCATGAACCGTGATAGCTAGACAGTTCAAATTTTTAAAGATGATGTTTTTCTGTTGCCGCTATAACAACAAATACTAAAAAAGTACGGAACTCTCGGTGGGCGAGTCCGACTCGCATTTTGTCCTGTTTTTTTTTTCGATTTTTACTTTACGATAGGAGCTTTTAAATTTTTTTATAAAACTTGTTTTTCGCGCCCAACTCTTATAGTAATAAAAAAAATCGAAAAAAATCAAACGGTCGGACATAGCTATGATTAAAATACATCAAAATGTGTTAAAAATATCTTCAATTATGTTAATACCCAGAGAGGAAAATGGGGAATACGTTTGTATGGAAATCCGGTTTTGAAGCAGTCGTCCCCTTTCGTCTTAATTCTTGGAATTAAGATAGGTGACAATTATTCAAACAGTGACAGTACTGGGACATTACAGTAATTTATAGTTTAAATACAGAAAAAAGATACAATCCAATTTCGTCCTTATGGTAAGCGACAATGTTACCTTTTGGAGATCGCAGAGCGACAGTGGTACCTTTTGATTGAAAACGTCACAAATAATTATTATTACATCGTATACCTAACACATCGAGCCAAATTTAACAATTTGTTATGGTTTTGATCTCATTTTGACACGACCTTGAAGATCGCTTACGCTGATCGGCGCATGCGAAATGAAGTGAGTCATGCGTAAGATGCGGGCCAATCACCAAGATGATTTTGCCGAGCTTGACTGGAAGAGATCCCTTATAGGGATTTAGGGATAAGTTCACCTTTGTACATTGTATATATTTTGTTTCTATTGTATTTATAATCTGTCTTATGTAAGTTATGTAAAATAAAGTGTTTGCATAGATACATACATACAACGGTCAAGGCTATATCAAAACCATAAGAAATTGGAGTCGACCTTATTGAAAATAACGAACTAAAGTATCATTCTCGGATCAAAGTGGCGTATCTGGTCAAGTACTACGAATGTAATCTGTGCTAGAATACCTATCTCGTTAAAAACCTTTTAGCAAATTATAATGTTATTAGTGTATAATCTTTGAACCCTTTACGCTAAAAAGGGTACGCATTTTGCTTTGCTGCATATTTTGTTTTTTTGTTTCTGAACGTAAAATGCACCCCTAGCTTAAACGGTAGAACAGTAAGACCAGAATTCCAGAACTAAACTCCGTAATAGATGGATACAGTCTAAGGAAAAAACGTGTCTCGAAAATCAAGAAAATTTGATTCTCGATCAGATGGCGCCACTACCTTTGGCCTACTCTCGTATAGATGGCGTTGACGGTTTCGTTTGTTATTTAACAATTTTAACTCATATCAGTGAAAGAACATGGGTCAAAATCATATAAAAATAATTAATATAAAAAATGCAAATAATAAAATCATTTATCCGTATATAAATACATTTTTTGATATTTTTATTTTTAGTTTTACTCGTGCGTCGATAGATGGCAGTGAATTTACTGTGGTTACAAAATTTACTATGACAGTCACTATTATATATATCCTCTTTGGTACTACCATCATTCGCTTGCCCTTGTCCCATTCACTTGGGGTCGGCGCAGCATGTCTTTTTCTTCCATACCTCTCTGTCACCCGTCATCTCATCATTCACTTGCGTTAGTTTCATATCATCTTTCACACAGTCCATCCACCTTTTCCTCGGTTTTCCTCTCCTCGTACCTCCCTCCACATTCATTCTTAATACCTTTCTCGTCACATGACTTTCACCCCTCCGCATCACATGCCCGTACCACGCTAGGCGATTTGCCCTTACTTTAAAAAAGTTCTCATAGTAAAATTGATTGTAATAATGCTGGTCATTTCCTACGGTTTCTGAACGCTCTAAAGCACTAACGATATGAGCGTAGATAAAATATATTTATTTATTTGTTTATTAGGATCACCGACAGAAGATCAATTTACATACTAGTATATTAACTTACAAAAAGGACACATTTTTTATTGATCCCCCACTTACAGGCAATCACAGCATGCATTATTATATTAGTTTAAACATTAAGTCAACAGTTACACAGAAAAAGACTTAGTATACATTACAATAATTTAGAATAAGTATAAAATACAAATTAACAAGACATCTAATACTATTAACCTAATATTAACAATAGCTATTTTTTTTCTGATATGAAACTAACGCAAGTGAATGATGAGATGACGGGTGACAGAAAGGTATGGAAGAAAAAGACATGCTGCGCCGACCCCAAGTGAATGGGACAAGGGCAAGCGAATGATGATTAACAATAGCTATTCCACACGTAACTAAGCTAAGTTATAAGGTATATTATAACATAATATTGTCTTCGGTTACCGCGATAGTTACTCTTAAATAAAACTATGAAAACGGATTATATCGCGTATATTGAATTTATAATAAATCCCGACGTTTCGAACCCTTTACAGCGTTCGTGGCCAGTCACCCGTTGACCACGAACGCTGTAAAGGGTTCGAAACGTCAGGATGTATTATAAATTCAATATACGCGATATAATCCGTTTTCATAGTTTTATTTCATATTATAACATAGTTAATTTATTACGTGTTTAATATTTGTTAACCGATTCTATTCAACTGCATAATACCAATAAAGTTTCCGTATTTACGACCCTTCGACGTGTATGCTGATCGTAATAACAGGTTATTAATTTGATCTGGATTTGTTATGGGTTTGATCTGTCAGTGCCAACAATGTCTGGTTGAAGAAATGTCAATTTTGACACTGACAGATAATATCCATAACAAATCCAGATCAAAATAATTAGAATTAAAGGAAAAGTGGAAAAACTTGGAACTCCGGTAGCCGTTTAACGTTTACGGTAGATGCCTTAATTGTTGAATTGTAAATTGTATTGTCTACCTATGTGTTATTTATTGTTTTATTTTATTTTATTTCAATTGATAATAGTTATTTTAAATGAATTGTGATTAAACTGACATATAATTACTTATTAATATTTATGACATGTAAAATTTGTAATTTTATAAATAAAGAAATATGAATATGAATATGATGTCGCTAAGCGCCTTCCTAAGGCGCATATGAAGGATATGGTGGAAATATTCGCTATCTTCGGGTTAGTCTCGGTAGCTTAGTTGGCAGAGCGATGGGCTAACGATCCAAAGTCGCGAATTTGTGTCTCGCCCGAGCCAGTGAGTTTTTCCACATGTCCGCTGGTAAAATTGGCTTTTAAATGTTGATTTAGAATAATAAATATTTAATAACATTTATTTTGAATCGATTAACTTTGATTTGTTTGATATTTTACAGTTAGTTTTTTCCTTGGCAAAATTTCTTTAACCTCTCGTGCTAATATTGATACCCAAGCAAGCGAAAGATTCCAAAATTGAACCACGAGCGTAGCGAGTGAACAACAATTTTGCCCCCTTGTAAAACAAATAACTATTAATCCGGATCAAATTCAAAGCCTGCTACGGCAATCAGAACTGGCCTCCCTATTAATATTTTACGAGCTAGCATACCTAGTGCTATAAATAAGCTAATACGCTAACCAATGTTAGTAAACATATGCACGAAGCTAACTCGTATCATGAACTAAATCAACTGATCCTAAAATAGCCAAAAGCTACTTAAGTTAAATTTAGCAAACCCAACTTTCAAGCAAAAAACGACCTTATCCCTTTTACTTTAATGAGTAGAACCTTGGAACCCTTTGAAGTTGGCAAGTTCGTAGTGGCATCAAATATTTGCGTAGATTGTAGACAGACGATGACCCCCTGGCTTCGAGTCGTAATATTCCGATTGCTCTACAGAGTTCTGCGCCCACTTAACAATCCATTTTTGACAAGTATGGTCAAAACGGCATATAAAATTGTTGGTCGGAAAGACCGCCATAGGGCAAGAACTCGTATTTGTATATAAATAAAATAATATGTGGTATTTTCTACAAAAGGGACCTTATTGTCGATGGCGCTTACGCCATTATAAACGATGCTCTGATATAAATGCAATGCCGCGCGACGCTGTGCGGCGTAAGCGCCATCGACAATAAGATCCATTTTCATAGAAAGTGCCCCTTATAATAAACAAAAAGGGGATTATAAATAAAATAATAAACAAAAAGGGGATTATTGCGCCAAATTTAAATTTATTTCAAATATTATAATTATAAATCACTAGTATTCATTGTATTTAAACTGACAGATACAACAGTTTGAACAAAATCTTAAATTTTTAGAACAAATCAAAAATCACGAAAAAATCTTTAGACGCCATTTTCTCAAAATGGTGCTTATGTGGTTTAACACATTGTTGCTTATCAGAATCCTATGTACTTCGCTTCTTTCGAAGAGTTTTGGTCCTTCTGCTCTACTAACCTTCAGCAAATGAAGTATGTGTTCAAACAAGAGAGTTAAAAGCGACGAAAGAGCTTGTAGACGGTCTTAGGGCCTACACACAATTAGACGTTACGACGACGTGCCGTGGCACGTTGCGGCGTCGTGTAACGTTGCGACGTCGTGACGTGCAAATCTAGGCGCCCAGAGGCATATAAAAAGACTCCATTTAAGTATTATTTGTTCTTATCTTTGTTTTGATAAATCAAAATCGCATTTATTTTGGCAAGTGTTTTATGAGTGGCTGGAGAATAAACCACAAGGGCAATTCGAATGTATATTGAGACATTAAAAAGATATAATTTTGTTATCATTCGCCCGTGAGCCAGGCTCGCCAATACATGTACGAAAACGTACGAACGACATGAACGTTTGAAAATGTTTTATTGATTTGTGTAAGATTGTACTATAATATTAATTGATTTAAAAAAACGGTGCGTGTAGTCCATGTTCCAAGATTATATTTTTGGCGATTTTTTGTTAGATTTTGATACAATTTGGCTGGTTTGAAGATCTCCTCTTTCTGAGTGGAATAATTATGAAATTCCAATTTGGGACAAATTAAAAAGTATGTAACTTTTCGTTCAGTTACGAGTTTTTCCAACTGAAAATATACGGTAAAACTGCTACGGTAATAGGGCTATTTATCCACAAAATTGTATTGAAATTGGCGATAAAAAAATCTACAACAAAGTAAAATATTTACCCGCATGTACTACAGTTCACACATGCAATGACATAAGACTTCGTCTCTGTAAAGCTAGTAACACACCGACTTCTCAACTCTGCTAATTCGTGGTCATAACTCACATCTGGCGTGTTTTGAGAAAACTTCGCAAGCAGGTGGTTAAGTAGTTTGTAGAATGCGAATGTAATTATGGTAAACGTTTTGACTAACAAAAAGGATTTTAAAGTTTTAGTCCCTTCTGTTGTTGCCTTTTTTTAATTTTTTTTCTGCACAGGTTCCACGTGTGAATTATTAATAGTCTAACCGAAGCTTTGGTTTCGACATGAAAACCATATTTTGGCCGAAGGTGCGGTTTCGGTCAAAAAAACTGCCGAACCTGCCATCCGCGCCGAAACTCACATGATTGTGTTTTTGTTAGCGTCCGACCAGTGTTAGTTTTGGTTTCGCCAGGTTTCTGCATAAAAATCTTGTTTTAGCCGAAAGTTCGGTTGCGACCCTAATAGAGTTGTGTGGCCCTAAAAGTTATCATTCTTTTATCATTCGCCCTGAAGCTAGGCTCGCGAATACATGTACGAAAACTTACGAACGACATGAACGTAAAAAAAACAACGGTGCGTACCTAGTGTAGTGTCAGTTTTGGTTTCGCCAGATTTCTGCATAAAAATCATGTTTCAGTCGAAAGTTCGGTTGCGGCCCTAATAGAGTTGTCTTGGCGGATAGTAGGATAAAAGCCAATTCCTTTTCAGAAGAAATACAGACTTGATATTAAATTAATGTAATAGTCTTGATACTAACCAAAGTCACTAAAACCAAGAAGAAATCGTAAAGCACCCTCTCCCTTTACTCCCAATTTCAAGAGACCAAATCATTATTTTAAATCAGCTGGATTTAAGCGGCATTCGCTATAAAAATAACCCCGACAACATCCCTTAAGTACAATTTACGCGGTGACCTAGTAAGTGAGGGGGAGGTAGTGGACACAACGCAGTGGGTCGGTTCGCTTGGATACATCCACAATACAACACTAATGTGGGGTATGGAAGTAAATATAGAATTGCCTTTTAGGGGTCTCCGGCAAGCTCGGTTCTCCATACAAACGTAGTTCCGCTCTCATTTTAAAACGACTAGCTAGATTGCTCTGAAACTTTGTACTTACAATAGGATAAGGTATATCTATGTTTGTAATTAGTTTATGTAGCTTCAGATACCATAGTTAAAAAAATACAGCGAAATTAAGTTTTCATACAAAACTTGTTTTTGCTCCATTTCGTTTGCTTTATAAACTGGAATTTCAGACCTAGATATACCTCATGTTATTGTATGTGCAAAGTTTCATTACAATCCAACACGTAGTTTTCAAATGAAAATGGAACTACGTTTGTATGGGAAGGTGCACTTCGGCCGAGCTTGCTCTCTCACTCTCAGGGACTCTTAACTCAGGTTTTCTTTCAGGTGTAGGGGAGGTTAGCGTTGGTATCTGAGGTCGATAATTCTTTCGATATTTTCACAAACATAGATATTGAGACTCAATAAAATTGTTTATTGAAATCATTGTTGCTATAAAATACAAAAAAAATAGAGTTTTTTACTTATCTGTATTAACAAATTTCAATTAACTTTAGGTGGATCTAAAAAGGGTACCTAAATTAACTTTGGGTGGAAAAATCGAAACATGAACATCGTAAGTCGAAAATTTACTAAAGCACGTGTATTTATTGATTCCTAAAATCACTCATACTTACTATATACTCGTATGTGTATAATACCTTTTTTTTTTACTTTTTTTTAAAAGATAAGAAAGCTTAACATTTGTGTATTTCGTCATTACCTACTGATTTGGCCAATTCTAATTTGTGATTGGCAAAAACGTCAGAATCATGGTTTTCAACATTTGAAAACAAATGTTTACCTACAAAATACAGAAAACTGCAAAATATAGGCATATTTTAAATAAATTGTGTTCACTTGAAAATTTTCCAGGTTTTAGTGGGTCTAACTTACTTAGGTATCGATAATTATTGATTGTATCGACCATACCCTCATCTCTACTTTCAAGTCTCGGGAGGGTGATCATTTCGTCAAATTACTATCGTGTCATTTACAATAAACCCTGCAAATATCATTTTAAACTCTATTTCAATTACAATAAGGTTCAATCTTCCAAAACACGAAAATCAAGTCTCGGGGGAGTGCCCATTTTTCCGTTATTTTGTTTAAAGAAATGCTAATATTAATTATCGACTTTATTTCTTACAAAGCATGACGATAAAGTCTCATGGGGAGTGCTGTGTTTTATCCACGTAATTGTAAATCGATTGAATAATGGATTCATTTGACGTGTGATGAAAATCATCATCATCATCATCATCATCATGTCAGCCGATAGACGTCCACTGCTGGACATAGGCCTCCCCCAAGGCTCGCCACTCCGACCGATCCTTACCGACCGAACCTTAAGTGGCAGTGGGCGGGGCACATTGCTCGCAGAACTGATGGCCGGTGGGGCCGGAAGATTCTGGAGTGGCGTCCGCGTACCGGAAGACGAACTGCCGGTAGGCCTCCAACGAGATGGAGCGACGACCTGGTGAAGGTCGCGGGAATTCGGTGGATGCGAGCGGTGATGAAAATATTTTTATAACAATAATATATAGATATATATAATAGAGCCTTTTATTCCTTAAGTAAACATGTAGTTACAATTCATTTATGCTTATTTTTATTTCTAATTTAAGGAACCCTTCTGGGTATAGGCCTCCTCCAAGTTTTTCCAATGAGTTCTGTTTTGTGCTTTCCTCATCCAACTTTGTCCAGCTATTGAAAATAATATAAGACTTTTTTTTTATTTTTTTTTATTAGCCTATTTTGGTGTCCCACTGCTGGGCAAAGGCCTCCCCTCGTTTTCTCCACTCGACCCTGTCATCGCCATTTTCCCACCAGTTGGGGTAGAATGCGTCCAAGTCGTCCCGCCATCTCCTTTTTGGTCTGCCTGAACCTCGGCCTGCACCGTCTATGGTGCTCCGTGGGTCCCACTCAGTAACCATTTTGGCCCATCTTTCCGGGTGCATGCGACAGACATGTCCCGCCCAGTCCCACTTAAGCTTAGCGGTCTTGACGCCTACATCTGCAACTCTAGTTCTGGAGCGTAGTTCCGTGTTTCTGATTCGATCAGTTCTACGAACACCTAATATACTACGCTCCATAGCTCGCTGGCAAACCTTGAGTTTCGATTTTAGGGCCTCAGTTAATGACCAAGTTTGTGCACCGTAAGTTAGGATGGGCAGGATGCACATGTCAAGGAGTTTGCGCTTAAGACACAAGGGAAGGTCACCCTTCATTAGCGCTTTCATGGACCAGAAGCTCTTCCAGGCGTTCTCGATACGTCTATCGATTTCGATAGACCGCCTGTTCTCGAAGGATGCTATCTGGCCCAAGTAAACGTACTCGTCGACATATTGTATATCCTGCCCATCTACTACTATGCTATGTTTAGCTTGATTGGTCATCAACTGAGTTTTCGCTCTATTCATTGTAAGTCCAACCTCAAGGCTCGCCGTGCTGAGGTCTTGCAGCATTTGTTGCAGATGTGATGACGTGTGGGAGAAGAGGACTATGTCGTCAGCAAAGCGCAGGTTTGTTAACCTCTTGCCGCCAACTTCAATGCCCATCGTCTCCCATGAGACCGCCAGCTTTTGAAATATCTCTTGGAGACAACTGGTGAACAATTTTGGAGATAGCGGGTCGCCCTGTTTGACGCCTTTCGCTATGCTGAATACGGGACCGGGTGCGTGCAATTTAATGCTAGCTGTGCTATTATTGTAAATAGTTCCAACGAGCTCAACATATGCCGGATCTATACCTTGATTCTGCATGGCGGAAAATATAGCGGAATGTTTGACGCTGTCGAATGCTTTGCTATAATCAACAAAAGCAATCAAATATAAGACTAATAAAAATAATTAAAATTACTAACAAATGGAATGATATACCATCGTTTTGTATGCTTGAAGTGGTTGAACGTTTATTACAAGTGCTCACAGCACATGCGGGCATTTTTAGTTGCCAGTGATCTCTTGCGAGGCGATTGTGGCAATGAGCATTAATCTATATTGTGAAGTTGTATTAACGTGACTTTTACACATTGTGCAAATTTTTTTGGCAGAGGGGTAAGTAATTGAAAGCAGACTCCAGTTATTCTATCCTCTAAGCCTTCAATAAATTTCTTAGTAATGTATCTTAGAAGACAGACATTTTCATACACTTTTCGTATTTTGTATATGGTGCCGTGAGTTCAGGTCGCAGCTCGCCCGCAGTCACTGAGTGGACAGGCGTGCTTGCCCGGAATCGTGGATATCATACTTTAGAATTGTGATTTAAAATAAAATTGCGCATTTTAGAAGCAATTTTCCATTTTTTTAGCTTTTGTGCAAACATTGTCGACCGGTCTGGCCTAGTGCGTAGTGACCCTGCCTGTGAAGCCGATGGTCCTGGGTTCGAATCCCGGTAAGGGCATTTATTTGTGTGATGAGCACAGATATTTGTTCCTAAGTCATGGGTGTTTTCTATGTATTTAAGTATTTATATATTATATATATCGTTAAATATATTAATAACGGTTCACTCACGTGTTTTAAGCCGAAAACGCTCGACATGTTTCACTCCGTACCGAGGAGCGTCATCAGGAGCTTGCGTCGACGGTGACGGACCGGCGCAGTCTGACCCGTGAAAACACGTGAGTGACCCGTTATTAATATATTTAATATGTCGGTGTCTCACGGAAGTTTTGTTATTAAAATATATATATCGTTGTCTGAGTACCCATAACACAAGCCTCCTTGGGCTTACCGTGGGACAGTCAATCTGTGTAAGAATGTCCTTTAATATTTATTTATTTATTGTTACAAAATTTTAAGGTGCGTTTTAGACCTATGCTCGTGATTTTTTTCTATCGAACGAGTCACAAAATCAGGTTTCGGATCGGATCGGAAGTTACTAGATAAAGGCCTCAAGACTGCTATTCATATTTTTGGAAACCGTATTATGATTTAAAAAAGCACTACGATTTTTCAAAAACTACTGATTAAACCTACAACCGTACTACCGCCATTTTTCTTCGTACAAAGAATACCGGTATGTAAATTGTGTTGTCAATACTAACATAGTGATAAGAACTATTGTAACTAACCAATCATTTATGGATCATTGATGTCCGAAATAAAGTCTTAATAATAATTATTACATTCATTTTCGTTCTATGGTTTATTATTTCATTTTTAATGAGACAATTTAATAATACGAAGTTGTAACCTAAATACATGATTCAGTCCTACGTAAAGAGCATAAAATAATTGAAACAATTGGGTTATTTCGGGTTTTTCAAAAAAACCGTATCCGAGCCCTGCCTACTGCACCTTAAATGGTAGTTAGTTAACCTATAAAAGATCTGCTGTGCGTGTATGTATGTGGCAGCATCCATAACAAATTGTGGGATCACCAGCTTAGCGGCTATCGCGATACGGGACCATCAATCCACGAGATCCACACGACACACGTAGACACACGAAGCCAACTTTACTCACAGCAACCATCGACGGACCTTATATGTACTTACAATAAAGTTCATGATTTATTAAATATATTAAACCGGGTCCATATTGGGTTGCATACAAATGAAAGTCATATCTATGATACGCTTGTACACTTGTGTCATAATCATCATTGCGCATACAAATCAAAAGTCATATTATACTGTGTCATACATTTTTAGCCATAATATTTGATGTTACTCAGCAGTTGTCATACACTTTTTGGTCATATACATTTTAATTATAATGAATCAAATGTCATACAAACTAAAAGCATATTTATCGATATTTATAAATGTAATTACATATAACGTTTTGTACCATAATAATTTTGAACCATACTGATTTAAGGCATACTAAGTTATTGATAGCCGTACATACACCCACCTCCATAACGTCTAAAAGAAAATGATATGCAACACAAGAAACTCCTCGAGAAAATCCTTTTCCCTAATCTCCGTCCAAACACTTAATTCGACGGAGCCGCTAATTTAATTAATGACTAAAAAAATTATGACAACTCATTTATGACAAAAACCCAGTTATACTCAGGAATAATTCTGACTTTTATGGCTTACAATTTTATGCATAAAGTGTTATGACAATTAAAAATATGACAAAAGTTATTATGCGACCAGAGGGCGCCCCATTTTTAACCGGGTCACACACGTTTATACAGTCGATGATTGCTCGACATGTTTATGTTTTGTGTGAGTGACCCGGTTTAATATATTTAATATGTCAGTAATACGGAAGTATTGTTATTAAAATAAGTTTATGATTGGCAACAGACAGGTAAAAACATTACGTTATTGTACTTTTCTCAATCGTGAAATTTTGTGGGCAGATTAGATGATTTTTGTCGATTCGATTTTTGAACATTATTCAAAATGTCTCATTATAAATTAATTCATTCATAAAGTGGCCATGCCGTTTTGTGACTGGTTTGAAGACAGCATTTAATAGGAAAAGATAGGTACAGTCAACAGCAAATATATAATGACAGCCAAAGTGGCCACATATATCGTGCAAACACACCTTTATGGGTGCTTGCCTGAAATCAAATATATTTATATTTATTACCATAGAAATAAAAAATAAAAACATAAAAGTTTTATTTTCAGGCAACACGTACAGTAAATAGTACACCCATATCAGACTAATTATAAATACTTAAAACTAAAATAAAAGTAAAACAAATAAAATAGTTAATTGTTACTATTTTTTGTTTCCGTTTCGATGCACTGAAAGCCAGTGCCTAAACATGCTTGTGTTTTCATGCATGCAATAAAGTTGCATGCATGCAATAAAGCTGTGTTCCGGTCAATGAGGTCAAATGTATATGTATTTGGCCATCACTTTGGCCGTCATTATCTATTTGCTGCTGACTCTGTGTCTTAGTTTACCGATTTTTCTAAAACAACTGGACCGATTTAAACTTTAATGACTTCTATGCACACGAAATCGTAGACCGAAGCTAGTATTTAACTATCAACTAACTCTTTTCTAATCATTTTACCTCGTTAACTCTAAATGGACTCGTATCAGTAAAGAAAGCCTTAACGGCGAATTCCAATTACCGATCTAGCTCAGAGCGTGTGAGTAATTTCAAGCAAGTCCGAGATACCTTAATGCATTTAATCTAAGAGCCCCGATGGAAGGCTTAGGGAATGTGCACACTGCACACTGCAACTGCATTCTAACTATCAAAACTTGACTCTTGATATATAATTTCCACTCCATCCGCTGTTACTTTTATGGCAACAGTTCGATTTCGTGGGGGTCGCCATTTCTAACTAACATAACAATACACTACAATGTAACTACTTACAATACAATAGCGTTACATTAGGACTGGCAACAATTTAGCACTAGGTGGTTGTTAAGGCAAAAATGCTTAAGTCTGATATGTTTTAGGACAATCAATACATTATGGCAAATAATTATTGTGGCTGTAGAACACTACGGGCATTATGAAAAAATAGTTTATGACAAAAGTTATTATGAAATTCAATGTTACGGCAAAGAAAATTAGGATTTTTGATCATTATGGTAACAATGCTTAGGACAAAAGAATATTAGAGCTTCAATTACACTATGGCAAGTGACTGTTATGATAATTGATGATGATTGAATGATCATTTGCTTAAATACCAATTAGGACAAAACGGTTAGGGCAAGTGATTTTAGGACGAAAGTTGTTAGGAATGTCGAGGGATACCCAGGCGGCCCGTATGTTTGCCAGGCGACCTGTTTGCCACTAACGTGGTATTTAAAATACCATTACTTACAGTTCAGCGGTCGTATGATGGACGGAGTTATCCATGTGATAAACCACCCGTCAATTTTAACAACGCGCGAAAAGAGACTAACAATGTCGTTATCATACTGTCACGAGTCACGACGAGTCCCGTACTATTTTTTTCGCATTATAGATATTTAAGACTGGGTCGACCGTTCAGTGGCGCCCTCATTAGGGGAATTGTGTTTTCTAATAAACTAAAGACTTTCTGTATAAATCAGTATATTAATAATGTTAACTTAACTAACTTAGCGGTTTCACTCACGTGTTTTTAGTCACGAGTGAAACGAGTTATAGTGAAACCGCTAAGTTAGTTAAGTTAATATGTCTCACGATAGTTTAAATTCGATTAATAATGTTGTCCTACTTATTCCCCATTTTTTTATTTTATTACTTACTATTGACTCTATCACCTAAACGGAAAAATGTGACCACCGTTTAGTTGATAAAATGATAAATATTGAATTATTATTATACAGATACAAAAATTAATTGGTTTATTAGAAAACTTTTCCCCTAATGAGGGCGGCACTGGACGGTCGACCCAGTCTTGAAGTCCGCAAGATATTTGTAAGTAATATCAAATCAAGTTCATATTTTTGAATTTTGAATGCTGCTAAAGCTAAGACATACTTGTAGTTAGAATATAAAGTCATTTGAGAATTCAATTACTGAAGGCTGATGTGGGATTAAGCCTTACTAACCATGGTATCTCCCTAGGTATTAACCGTTTAGAATGTCTTTTGTTTGCTGTTTATATTATATCTCTAATAGAATAAGACGTTTTCACAATTTTATGCCTAGTGCGGGGTTCACTGCAATGTGCCTTTATTAAATTACGTTTAATGTTATATAAAGATGTTATAATATAATGAATGCCTGAGATTCTGTGAGGCCATGAATGCTAGGTGCTCAACTGTTCCAACATAATTTGTCTGTCTGTCTATTCTAATGTTATGTGATATTATTGTTGTTATAATTGTTGCTGTTTTATGTATTATTATTGCTGTTAGTTTTAAGTTTCGTGACGCATTGGTTCAACTGTAATGTCATGTAAACATTCTTATCAATAAAATAAAATAAAATAAAATAATGTTTTATTTATTTATTTTATGCATGTTGACAAAAAAAATATAAATAATATTCTACTTAAAAGCTAAAAAAAAAACGCGTATCAATAAGCACGCGTCTTACGCCGGAAATAAATTTCTGGGACCAGTGTAAATCCTGTCTTATGCGGAAAATCTCATTAATTGTGATTATTAATCAGCTCATAAAATGAACCATAGAGACTCACTTAGAGATAAATTTAAGGAAATTGACATAATGGTTAATTAATTAATTAATTAATTGAAAATATTTAGTATAATTTAGTTTTAGTTTTAGACTTAGGTAGATTAATTACTAGCGCACGCAACTCTGTAAACTGGATCTTGCTACTGTTTATTTTACTTTTCTGTCCATAATCTTGTGTAGAAATGGCATCTCACCTCCCTAGCAATAAATTGTAACTAAATCTTCTAATCCTTCTGTGCACACATGCTTAGAGTTATAGTCTAGATCTGAACTGTATGCTAATATTGTATTAATTTCTGAAATTGTCTGTAACTTGTTTTGTGAGCCAAATAAATAAAAATAAAAAAATAATAATGACAGTGCACTGTCAATATATTTATGAGAATATTCTGTATGTACATAAAAACATTGCCAGTTTTAAGAAAAACTGTGAAATACATAAGATTAATACTAGAAATAAGCATAAGCTCGCAGTGTCGTTCACTCGGCTCCATAAAATTAAAAAATAATTCATGGGTAATTGTGTAAGATTTTATAATAAACTTCCAAATATCATCACTGAATTATCTGTTAATGAATTTAAAAAATACATATGTAAAACGTAAACTTATCTCTAAAGCCTATTATAGCACACAAGACTACATGAAAGACTAGATATAAGAAATGTAATGACTTAGGCTAGTCCTGAAACGTTGCATTTTTTTTATACCACGACGGTGGCAAACAAGCATACGGCCCGCCTGATGGTAAGCAGTCACCGTAGCCTATGGACGCCTGCAACACCAGAGATATTACATGCGCGTTGCCGACCCTTTAAAAACCTGTACACTCCTTTTGTTTTAAATAAATAAATTGAAATTGAGATAAATGATTAAACACCGTTGGATTGTGATTGAAAATAATTATTTATTTATTATTATGTTAATAATGATGAAATTGATAATTCAATGAATACCTATATTAGGTAATCCGTATTTTTTGACATTTAGATTTTTATTCTAGAAAGTTTCTAGACTAGTATTTTTTTTATAGAATTTTGGTGTTTGACGATCCTTTTGTCAATTCTTATTATTAAGTTTGACATATCTATAATAATTCAATGTTTTTAAGAATAATAATAACTGCATCAATAAATTGCTCTGATATTTAGATTAAGGTAATATTTGTAAAACTTGACTATTTAAAAGTGCTTGTTGCTAGGCCTATTTGAATAAAGAATATTTTGACTTTGACTTTGACTTTGACTTAATACGATGGTATTAAGTGGGTTTTACTATAAGTCCGAAAATCAGCATAGTGCCGGCAAATATAGATATAAATCCGTAATAGATGGATACAGTCTAAGGAAAAAACGTGCCTCGAAAATCACGAAAATTTGATTCTCGATTAGATGTCGCTACTACCTTTGGCCTACTCTCGTGTAGAGGGCGTTGACGTTTCGTTTGTTATTTAACAATTTTAACGCATATCAGTGAAAGGACATGGGTCAAATCATATAAAAATAATTAATGTAAATAAAAAAAATCATTTATCCATATTTAAATACATTTTATCGTATTTTTATAAATCTTCTTTTTTAGTTTTAAAGTGTATCGATAGATGGCAGTGAATTTTTTGTGGTTACAAAATTTACTATGAGAGTACCGCTCTATCTTATTATATCCCTCTTTGGTGCCGGTCTAATTTTCCAGCTATTTCTATTAGTACAATTATATTTCTCGCGTTTTATGATGGTCCCTATGAAAGTTCCTTCTAGTTTCTTTTAGGTGGACTTACTTTAAAAATTAATTCAAGAAATACATATCTTTTAACCGTATTTTAATTACTAAATGTAACATTTCTAAAAAAATAATGTGCTAGTTCAATAAATGTCTACAAACATTTTACGTGCCAGCTAGACCCATATAAAACCGGACAAGTGCGAGTCGGACTCGCCCACCGAGGCACTTTTTAGTATGTGTTGTTATAGAGGCATCAGAAATGCATCATCTGTGAAAATTTCAACTGTCTAGCTATCACGGTTCATGAGATACAGGCTGGTGACAGACAGACGGACAGTGGAGTCTTAGTAATAGGGTCCCGTTTTTACCCTTTGGGTACGGAACCCTAAAAAGGAACTGTCATAGGGACCATCATTCGACTCGAGAGGTAGGGTAGGGTAGGAAACAGTGGCTCGAAAAAAAATAGCCGGGTACAGTGGCTCACTCAACCTAATTCCAACATGACAGAGGTGATATTGGGGCGACTGAGCCACTGTTCGAGCTGAGCCACTGTGTCCTACCCTACCCTATACATAGCACATACTGAAGTGATTAAAATCAAGTCCGAGATACCCTAATGAATTTAATTTAAGAGCCGCGTTAGATGAAGGCTTAGGGCACGTGCACACTGCAGCCTGAGACTTAGTGGTTAAACTAAAAGCGAAACCAATTTAGGATTCAATTAGGATTTAAATTGTAAGATAAATCTAGTAAGCTGAGGTTCGGCTTCTGAACGTTTAATCGTCTGCGAAAACGTTTTGGTCATACACAGTCACAAATATCAAGTCTATCCCGTCATACTCATAGACCGCAGGCCAGGCTAAAATTACCGTCATCGCCTCCCGGTTGAGATTTCATCACATGATAGTTTAGATGCTAATAATGAATTAAGAAAATAGTCAGCCGGTTGTATCGCGGTGGAAAGTTCGTGACCTTGAATCAAAAAAAAAATGTTTTTACTCATCGCCTCCCGATTGATACTTTGTCAGGTAGAAGCTATTATGAATTAAAAAAACCGTCAGCCGGTTATATCACAGTGGAAAAACCGTCAGCTGGTAGCATGATTATGTATAAAATACGCACCGTACCATTTTATGTCCGCAAAGCATGCATGGAAACGCATGCGTTTATTAAAACGATACATGCAAAGTTTCATGATTTTGATACCACTATCATAATGAGACGGCACGTATTTTTTACATATTTATGCGACCAGCTGACAGTCTTTCCACTGCGATACAACCAGCTGACGATTTGTTTTAGTCTCAATAGCATCTAAACTATCATCTGACAAAGTATCGAACGGGAGGCGATGACTAATTTTTTCTCACGTGTTTCGGTGGCTGCCATTCCTCAACTCACTAAGGGAGCGGCAGCTGACGTCCACGAGGGTTCATCATACATTGCCGTTAACCACTACACAAGTTATCGCCTGGGAGGCGATTGGTAATGGAAATCTGTTCCTGGCTCGGGGTCTATCAAAGTTGAGGGTTGCAAAGCGACATTTTTGGATTAAACCCGCATTAAATTTATACTTCTTCGCTATGCTGTGTGACAAATGTATAACTTATAAATACACAGCATAATAGCAAAGAAGTATAAATTTATTGCGGGTTTATTCCAAAAATTTTGCTTTGTAGCCCTCAATTTTCACAATTATTTCTGTGTATGGTACGTTTCACGAAAACTTCTGTTATGGTAAATAAACTGCATAAAACTGTCGAATATTTTAATACATTGCTACTGCAAGAAAAAAAATAAGTAGAGTTGCTATTAGCTGTTACTAATGTTATGCTCGAAGCCATCTATAAGACATACTTTTGATTTCTATTATTACTTCAATCAGCTTCAGACATCGCAGTATACACTGGCACCAAGATAATACAGGATTACCCATATCCGCACTTTAATCCGTACCCTGATGCTGTACCGACGGCGCCCGTCTCTCACGGAAGTCCCATCACGTCTCAAATGGACTCGCTTGAGCAAAACTTCTAATTTTAAACTTGAGGCGGCACGTTCTTGGTTAATCTTGGGTGATGTTGAAAGTGTGGCTTGAGTATAGTTTCCGATATATGTGCGAGATCTATAAAAAGGATTATAGTTCAGCTCAACTAAGCTACATAGACATACAGGCGTATCACACTACTATAGGATATAAATTCGATCTGGCCCCTATTTCACCACGGTGACATGTGCGACAATTGTCGACATCACTGTTACTGACGTCACAGGCCTGCATAGGCTACGGTAACCGCTTACCACAAGACGGCCGGCGTGCTTGTTTGCCACCAACATTATACCAAATGGGGCCGGAGTGAACCAGATCTGTCAGTGTCAAAAGTGATAGGTGACATACCATATGACGACATAAACACTAATCAATGTGTAAACAGACCCCAATGTGAAAGCCAGCCACACTTATCCCGCAGTCTCACTTACCCTTATTGACCTTATAACATTTAAAATTTCAACAAAATTCCTTAATTTTCCAATGCCACACACACTTGTTTTACCTCTACATACACATACAAGCTTTTACCCGCAGCAGCATGTGAAGGACATTCGCGACCCTCGGGACCCCTGCATTTCTGAATAAAAAGCCCATACTACTATCGCCAGACCATCTGTATGCAAATGTCCAAGATCAGTGTGTAGTTTACACGGGAAAACCTAACGGACTCTACCTTATTTGGTTAAGCCGCATGTTGCATGTTGTTACTTGCCAAATGTTCCTTCATTCCCACAGAAATAAATATACCATAGAATACGCAAATGCATCTACTTCGCGTCCGAACCCCGACCAAGCGTCGAGGTTGACCGTCGCTCTTTACAGTCCACGCGCGTCAGTTGTTGCAGCCGGACGTCCGTGAAAACTTAAAATGCTTCGTTGCATGATAATTAACTGCAACATTGCCATCCTCACCACTTAGATGGTTGGCAGTCCTGAACTGTGCGTTTCTCTAGAAACTTCCTGCTTCGCACAGCTAAACTGTGGAATGAACTGTCGCCTGCGGTATTTCCGGACCGATATGACCTTCAAACCTTCAAGAAAAGAGCGTACTCCCATCTTAAAGGCCGGCAACGCACTTACAACCCCTCTGGTGTTGTGGGTGTCCATGGGCGGCGGTAAGCCCAAAAATTGCGAGCACCCGAAGGCAAGAACATATTTCCTATCACAGATAAGTAATTTTAAAATTATATTATGCGTAAATTTTGTATGAAAAAGTCGGCACGCTTGGTTTCAACAAATCGTGGTATTTGCGTCATCTTTGAGCAATACTGGAAGTTTTACATTGAATTTCCTAAAGGTAAAGGACTACCCGCGAACTTCGTAAATAGACTTTTTGCACTCAAATATGCCAGTTACATTTTCCGAGTTCCATATTTAGGCCCAATGAATAAATGCCCAGGAAATAAATGCCCAAAAAAAGGTATAGAAGGAAATGCTTGGAACACAATTTTTGACTTCGTAGCTTTGTTTCGACTAGTTAGGAGGTGAACATGTCAAAAGTCCCCGGCCATAACCCTGGTGCTGGGGGGAGAGGGGAGTTTGAAGGTTCCATTTTTCGGTTTTTCGATTATATCTCGGAAACTATGCGTCTCAGGGACTTGGCCACTTATACAAAATGAAAAGAGATTTAATTTGTTACAAGTTTTATTTAGTCAAGTTTTTCGATATCTTGTATAGTTTTTGAGATATCCGCTCTTAAAGGTTTATTTAGGGCTCTCATTTTTATCTTGATTATCTACATCAGTGAAGCTGCTAGGCCGGGTTTGGGATCTTTTTCGTATAAATCTGGGGTGCTGAATTCATTTATGGTATCAACATTGACACTTCTACATCTATACCTTCTTATTGCTAATTTTGTTTTTTTTTTATTGACACATGTTTTATAGGAAACGGGGAGTATAATAATATAACACAGGCAACCTAAAAAGTCGGCTTAACACAGGAGAACAACCACCTACATAATATGGGTAAAACTGACAGCCCCATGTGCAGAGCGTGCATGGAAGAAGAAGAAACAACAAAACATATTCTCCTAGACTGTAAACAGGTAGAAGTGTATAGGAGCAAATACCTAGGTAATCCATGCACACTAAAAGAGGCAACTAGCAACCTGAAGACTTTGCTAGGCTTCGTGGAGGAGCTGGGGTGCTTAGAGTAGCGCTACCTCGTTTCACGCAAAATAGGCACATTGGATGTCGATTTGCGGAAAATGCCCAGCATAACTAACTAACTAATACAGGAGCGTCGCGACATTATCTCACCCGCGAGATAGACACCCGTATTTCTCTAACTATTTTAGCTAAGTTCCTTAAGCTAGTATTACCCATGTCCCGTAATACTATACCTAGCACAATAGCAATGAGGTACCATTGTAGTTACCATGGAAATATTAAGTGCCTTTGAACCTGACTACGTTAAACTAAAACATAGTAAATAACGTAACAAATAACTCAAAATAGAAAACCTCCATGTTTGTAATTCAAATGAAAGATACAGGCAATATACTCAACTACAAACTTCAGTAGTTGGCAACAAACAGACATACATATTTCAATGCGGACCACAAGAACAACGCTTTTAAGTAAATGGCGACAGTTATATCATGCCAATATTTTACAGCTGAAAACTAGACGTAAAAACAGTAATAATTTGAGCCATTTTCAAGCAAAAGGGTACTTATTGTCGCTTGTCAGTAAGGCGCTATTTCCATATAGCTTCAATTAGAAATCAACCTTATGTGGCAACCGACAATGTTGAAAAAAGGAGGTAAATGAGCAGAAGAATTGCCTGAATAAGCGATTACCATCTCCCATGACACCTGAATGCCAACCGATTGCTTTATGCTTTTTGCCCACAACAGGTTAATATGGTTTGTCAAAGGACTGTCTCATTTCTTTGTCTTACACTAGTACTGGCACCCAAGAGAAAGGGAAGGGAGAGAGGGGAAGTTCTACTTTACTGACAGTTTGGTTTGACCAACTATACCTTTGCACGTGTTACCGTAAAACGTATAACTATGTATAACGCCAATATAACTTAAAGTGGTGAAGGGTAGAATAAGTTTTCTGCTAACAAACTGCTATGCAGTTTCGCAGATAAGTAGCAACAATTAATGTACTTCTCTTTTTAATAATAAATAAATAATAAAAAACCTATGGCTGATGCTGATGGCCTAGCGGTAAGAGCGTGCGACTTGCAATCCGGAGGTCGCGGGTTCAAACCCCGGCTCGTACCAATGAGTTTTTCGGAACTTATGTACGAAATATCATTTGATATTTACCAGTCGCTTTTCGGTGAAGGAAAACATCGTGAGGAAACCGGACTAATCCCGACAAGGCCTAGTTTCCCCTCTGGGTTGGACGGTCAGATGGCAGTCGCTTTCGTAAAAACTAGTGCCTACGCCAATTCTTGGGATTAGTTGCCAAGCTGACCCCAGGCTCCCATGGAGCCGTGGCAAAAATGCCGGGACAACGCGAGGAAGATGATGATGAAATAATAAAAAACCTATTAGTTACGGATAAGAACCATCTTATCCCTAACAGTTTCATCTTATCATATAGATTCTACAAATAGTTTTCATCAGTCTTCCTCATTTGTGTACATTGCGAAGCAATAAACTGTAGCAACATAACATAACTTTATAATTGATTAGTTTCCGATTGTCCCGACAAATATGACAGGGGACAAATGATAAAACGTTTTCAACTGATTTGAAACACATTAAATTTGTTGTTTGTTGCTTAATGGTTTTACTTTTTACGTGGTTAAACATTGACAGAATACCCATTTATAATATTTTAATGCATTTGCTTGTCAAGAAATGTGTTAGATTTTGATCTAAAACCTATTTGTCACGTTGAATGAAGACATTAAATTTAATCTATTTTACGATTTATGTGTGTGTGTTTTTGGATATGGGTGTGAGCAGTCACCGCATTATGATTCTATCTATGATATGTCTATCAGACTATCACAGTTTACAAAGAGCGTAAGCACATATACATTTTTTCATTTCAGCAACAAAAACTAGTACAGATAGATAAATACGTTAGTTGAATGTCCATGTCAAATTGCATGTAATTTCAGAGTCGTTTTAAAATATATGAGAGCGTAACTTCTAACTCAGTTTTCAGTTTTTAGGGTTCCGTACCCATAGGGTAAAACCGGGACCCTATTACTAAGACTCCGCTGTCTGTCCGTCTGTCACCAGGCTGTATCTCATGAACCGTGATAGCTAGACAGTTGAAATTTTTATTGATGATGTATTTCTATTGCCCCTATAACAACAATTACTAAAAACAGAATAAAATAAATATTTAAGTGGGGCTCCCATCCCATACAACAAACGTGATTTTTTTGCCGTTTTTTTGCGTAATGTTACGAAACCCTTAGTGCGCGAGTTCGACTCGCACTTGGCCGGTTTTCATGTACGTCTGTGTTCATCCACGTTATAGATTTAGATATTTCCGTTAAGATAATAAATATAGGTATGCTGTTTTAATGGTACTTTTCGGTACGGATACGGAACCCTTCATTATGCGTGGGCCGACACGTTTGTTTTTAAATGGAGAACAGTCCAATTGTAATTTATGCACCAGTCAAAAAGTCTATTATTAAGTCTTGATTGTTTCTATTAATAAAATGAGTGCTTATTAAATTCAAAGAATTTAAGAATTTAAAATTGGTTTGCAAAAAATGTTGATTAAAAGGTGAAAAAAGTTTAAGGTTAAATTAGCATTAACACAAAAAGCATTTATTAATATATTCTGGGTTACCCTCGGTTGACCCTCGTTTACTTTTTTAGTATTTTGTGACGGTGGCAAACAAGCGTTTGGTCCGCTAGAAAAATAAGCGTTAAAATAAGGAATAAGGGCGTTCGATAACTGGCGCTTTTGTACGGAGCGAGTGCAAACGAAAAATAGTATAAGCAACGCTAACTGGAGCGGATGCGTGCGACGGATTTTAAGGTAAGCTCGCATTATTTGATGACACGCCTAATTCGGTGATACAAGTTTTGAAGCATGACACCGAGGAAAACTAGTGAATTAGGGCCTTTAAAGGGGGGTAAAGCCGCCGAAGCCGTGAAGCCGTGAGGTCCCATTTAAAACGCCCTAATTCACTAGCTTTCCTGGGTGTCATGCTTCAAAACTTGTATCACCGAGTTAGGCGTGTCACCAATTTATGCGAGTTTACCCTACCTACAATGACACCCGCGTCCGTACGCCCGCTGTTTGCACCCGCGCCAGCTAGCGGGTGCCATACACTAAAACATAGAATTTTTTCCGGACTTTATAACTTGTTAAGTAGAATTAGGCTTAAAATT
Source organism: Cydia strobilella (assembly GCF_947568885.1). Classification (NCBI taxonomy): domain Eukaryota; kingdom Metazoa; phylum Arthropoda; class Insecta; order Lepidoptera; family Tortricidae; genus Cydia; species Cydia strobilella. Next base: position 1,370,676 of record NC_086060.1, read on the forward strand.
GACGTTTTCTAACACCGGCAACACCGTGACAGTGCGTTTTCCATTGTGGATGTATGATTCAGTTTGAAAGTTGAATAGATTTTACCCTTGCGACTACTTCACTAAAAGTTTTCAAGGGCGGAAATTCATTTGACCCAAAATAGTAGATTGTGTCACAAGGGAGCAAAATGACATATTTACGGCGAGGGCGTACATTGGATCCTGAACGAAGCGAAGGATTCTGTAATTGAATCCTGAGCGTAGCGAGGGATTCTAAAATAGAATCCTGAGCGTAGTGAGGGATTCAAGTCGTAACGCCCAAGGCGGAAATAATGTTGCTACCATGTGACACATACTGCTTTTCACATCACCTATGAGGATATGATTGTTCCAAAATATTATTTAAACTAAAAAATAGTATGTAAAAAAGAAATAAAATCGTGTCTTTTAACAGAAAAGTGCCACTTTGATCCCTCCTAGCAGGGAAGAAAAATGCTACTTTGATCCCTCTTTCGAAGCCCTTTTTCGAATAGGTGATGTTAAAAAGAAATTGTTTATAGTTTTATACAGGCTAAAAAATTTACCATGATGTAAAAAGGAGTACCACATGCGTACTAATATTATAAATGCGAAAGTAACTCTGTATATAGTGTCTATCTGTTACCTTTTCACGCTTAAACCGCAAATTAAACACTATGCATCCAGCTTTATCATGCGAACGGCTAAGGAGCGGAACTCCCAACGTTTTGCACATTCAATATTCGGTTTTTCAACCGGCGGTATTAATTTCCGCTTACATTTACCTACTAATTGCTGAATCTCATTCGATAATGTGTGAAAAACGTGAAAGTAAAAATCTGTGTTCAGTGTACATACAGGGCGGCAGGTAAATTCCCCTTGTTTAGCACAATATTGTAGCTACCGATTTTTATATTTAAACTGCAACCTGATAATATATTACTAAAATACAACCGAGTATTTCTTACCCTTCCGAAACGCTTTTCGGTTTTTACCGTAAAATTATGCAAGAGCCAGTAAAAGGAGAAAATCGTAAAAGTGTACTTGCAGTTTTATGTTCCTGCGACATTGGGTTACAAGTAAGCGTTTTATTTTAAGGAGAAGTTTTTTTATAGTTTTCAAAGCAGCAAAATAGTACCTAACAATAAAACAAAGTGCTTCAAGGGCCATATTTGATTATATGGGAAAAAACCTAGCAATACACAATACATATTAGGCTTTTAGTAGTAGTAGTAGTAAACTCTTTATTGTATAAATATACACATTAAAAATTACATGGTACAAATAATAAGATGTACAAAGGCGAACTTATCCCTTTGAGGGATCTCTTCCAGTTAACCTTTGAGTAGATGAGAGGAGAAAGTGAAAAGAGGGTGACAAATGTAGCAAAATGTACAACAAGGTACCAGAAAGATAAAGGATATAAATACATACAAAATTAATAGGATAAAGATTCAAAGATTCAAAGATTTATTTGTTCAACATAGGTAAGTAAACATATAATATATTACACAAAAAGGAATGGGGAAAATACACTAAAAATTGGAAAGAAGTAGAAAAATATAAAGCAACATACAATACAAATATAGGCACATTAATCAATCAGATAACCATAGCTTCTTTAACCTCGGCTTTTGATTACGTAGACCATACGATTCTCTTAAAAAAACTCAATGCGTATGGAATACGAGGAAATGTGTTGGACTTATTCAGGTCATACTTAAGTAACAGAGATCAACAGAGCTCACTCAAATTTGTTTAAGGACTAAGCATCTTTTCAATCAGATAAACGTAAAATAAAGTGGTGTGCCGCAAGGAAGCGTTCTTGGCCCTTTGCTGTTTTTACTACATATCAATGACCTTCCACGAAACGTCAAATATCCCATGGTCCTGTTCGCTGATGACAGTACCATTTTAATAGAATGTAAAGATATTTATCACTATGAATCCGAAATTTATAATACAATTGGTGACATAATTAAATGGCTTAATATAAATAATTTATTGATACTCATACTCATACTCATTTATTAATAATATTGTTACATATTACACGTCAAAAATTTAATTTAATTACATGAGATAGATTACATTATTTTAATTACATTTAATTACATGAAATAGATTACATTATTTTAAAGTTTTGGGTTGTGTAGGTACAAATATGTCAATTAATTTTACAATTGTGAGCCTTATCATATTAATTAGTATTGTTACATTAAAATAATTTTTTGGATGTCAATTAAATTATAAATTGTAGAAGTCGTTCAGACTGTAAAAGGCATGGGAGAGGAGCCATTTCTTTAATTCACGCGTAAATGAGTTGGGCGATTCTATCGTGGTGATGACTTATAAATCTAGATAAGACTAAATTATCCATTTCTACCAACGAAAAATACTTCCTCCATTTTGCTGCATATATGAACGTCTATGTATAGAGTCTGTTACCGACACAAAGTTTTTAGGAGTACAACTTGATGAAAACTTATCTTGGAAAGCCCATATGGAAGAAATGTGCAAAAAACTTAGTCAGTTTGCCTACGCCCTACATATATTAGCCAAAAAAGCAAGTCTTCGCGCAGTTTTAGTAGCATAATATCATGGTTTTGTAGCTTTAAAATTGCACTACTGGATTATTTAATTTTGTAAAGCCTTCTTGGTGGTGTAATATGTCTTAACTTTAAATATAATAATAAATGTCTTTTAAAAATGTCCACTGCAATTTACTTTGCTTTTAACTTACTAAAAATTCCTGTATTTATATACAGCCCTACTTAACTTACATGGGTTATATTAACCATTTAAATAAATGGGGAATTTTTATGTTATTTCTACTCAGAATCACGACCTCTTTCAATCCAAATAGGAGAAAACAGTATCCAAAACTGTGCATAAATTTTTCGTTTCTTCCATTCCTTTAACATTACATTCAGTCTATGAGAAATGTTAATTGAATGGAATAAAAATCTTGAGAAACTTTTTTTCTCCTATCAGGATCGTAAAAGTTCGTGATTCTCCGTAGAAATAGCATACATTTTCACTAATTTGGGGAAAAAATTAAGCGTAGTGTACAACTATAAATAAAATGATCTAGATCTCTTAGACGGTTGGCAAATGGGCGTTTTCTAAAATAAATATTGAAAACCTGATTGTTTCAAATGCCCAGATTGTCCTCACAGAAAGATTTCATATATTTGTTTATTTACCTACTTAATTTTTTCGTTAAGTAGTTTCTTTAATAATATTCAGATTTTAATATTTATAGTGATTTTATTCTGCTTTACAGTCCTGATTAAGTCAAACATGAAATATTGTCCCACTACCCTTTGCGAGACCCAGTGACGTAGTTTACAATTTGACCTACATATTTTGTGGTATTAATTTACTCGGAATTCATGTGGTTTTTTAAAATTTTGCACGTGATACTAATAAATATGTTATAGATAAACTGTTTATTCCTTCCAAAAATTTTAAATAAAAAGTTACTGTAAAAGTTTTGTGATTACATTTTTCTACACGTTTCATTGTTGAAATACATTTGTATGCTATATTTTGCTGATAATAATATAATTATTATCAACAAAAAGCGAGCCCCACTGACACTGGCCATTATTTCACAAACTTAGGTACATTAGTATTAGTTAAGGTACGAGTAATAGCTGATCAATTAATATTGCTTGTATTTATTTGAAACGCGTAGCAAAATATAGATATTAAGTTCCATTATTTAAATACATGTATTTAAGGCGGTGGTTTATTCCCTGATCCCTATAAGACAGGTTTACCTAGTTTAGGGCTCAGGACACTATTCCTAGGCTGTCTAACAATAGAATACTCCTAAAAATGTAATTCTACTATGTAATAAGCTGCATTTTTTAATACACAAATAAATCATTTTTCATTTTCAATTATGCGATCAAGGTATATAAACAAAACACCGATATAACAAATTAACCTCGATTAACACTTCCCTAATAAAATCTCATTTTTAACGCCGAAATTAATTAACTTAATCAACATGCTGCCAAATAACTTTGATGTAATACCTCATAAATAACGCTTCATTTAAACGTCCCGTGTAAGATATTCACTTAAAAGTCTTAAAACCCAACAATATTGTTTAGAAACAACATCCCTACGGAAAACACTTTCCCAAATGGATATGTTGTTGTCGTAAAGCATGCTCAACATATCGCGGGACCTATCACATATTTCCCCAAACTATAATGCCGTACGCGGCTTACGCGCGGAAGCGATCATATAGTAATGGTACTTACGTAGGTCACTGGTCACTTTTCACTGAACACTGCACTTCACTGGTCACTCATATCGGCACTGGTAAGGCAGCGGGACGCGCGTCCGCGTCGGGCGACGGCGCGAAAACTACTAACGTACGGGATGGCTGGGTTGCTGGGGTGACGGGGAGATTTCCCTGGAATTTTCAGGAGGAATTTTAGGGAAAATTCGCTTGGAGTCAGTGAACATTCAGTCGGTTGGTGTGCATGAAGGCGGTAGATAGTACCTTATATATACACTAATGATTTTTCTCACCTCTTATTCAACACTGTAGTCGTAGAAAAAAAATAACGATGCTATTGCATTCGTTTACTAAGTCCTGAAAATTTGGTTTAAGATTTGTGAGCTTTTATTGTGTTAGACTACTTACAGTGTGCTTAGAGGTGATAATTTAAGTAAATTGTTTTATACTGGAAAATAAGAGAGCATTGGTTGCTTAGTATTACCAAATTGGTGGTTGTGAGTTCGACATCGACACCGGTTCGTAATGAGTTGCTTGAAACGTATGTGTGAGGTGGAAGTTTAGACCGAAAAAAAACTGTAGAAATTTATTATTAACATCCATCATCAATCTCTTTCTGCCACAAGTGTGTCCTTTACATTTTGTATGACATTTGACGTTTTCCGTTGACATATAGTCACTACTTTGAAAAAATTTCGTATCTCGCACTGCTACTCAAAGTTAAAAGGCAGTAACTCTGTACGCATCCCATATATAGTTACCACATTTTTCTTTCGATTGACAGAACAAGATACGAGTTTTTTTTTAAGTAGTCACGATATATAACGGATATTTTCTAGCAACCTCAAAACTTAACAAAAGATAAATTTGACCAATATACTAATAATATATGTTATTGATATACAGGGTGACCTTAGTCAATGGACAAACCCTGAAATCCCACGTAGGGTTATTTCTCAGGAATGCTCTAACGTTAATATTTTTGAAATAAGAACAAAAGAAAAAAAAATGCTTTAAACAAAAGTTATTTCCAATAATCGACAACAAAAAGAAACACACTGTATTAATAATTGGCAGTGCTTTTGACAATTTGTTCCAAAATATGCGGCAATGATGACATTTGTCCAAAGTCAAAATCTTATTAGTGTCATTAATCAGAAAGATAATCAAAAAGGTCGAAGAAGGTTTCATACTATTTATGACCTCAGGAGCTACTAACACATACAGGCTGCTCCAAACTAAACAATCGTAATTTGTTAATTTCTTCGTAACCGCTACACCGGTTGATACTTTGTATACTGGTTGAAATAACCTAATGCATATGTACATTTAGGCTTTGTCCAATGGCTAGCGACAACCTGTATATTATATAGATATTTCACTGATAATATTAAGTTATGTATTAAGAGCCTGTCGTTAGCACATCATTCATAAACATATTTAAATCAAATCACAATCCATTAACTTGAAATTTTTAACCAACGCCTTAAAAACAACGTTTTATGTTATCTTCGGAGCGTAACTACGTTTTGTGATATTAATTTGATGCTCACTTTTTTTTAATAACTCGTTGAACACATAGACATGGTTTAAAATAAATATCATTATCGCGATTGTTCTGACAAGTCACTATAGAATTACCACAATATTTTCATTTCTAAAATTATTTCTAGCCCTATACATACGTAAAATATATGTAATCTTAATTCTTTTACATACGTCCAAAAGTTCCAAACGGAACGAATTTGACGTTTTTATGTTGTGCGTGCAGTCTCTCTTTATGATTTAATACCTACGTAATTTCGACAAGAGAAAACTAGGTATTTAATGGTATCCTACTGTTTTTGTCAAATTATATTTTTTCAAACAGGACAACAGCTTTTATAAGGCTCATTAAGAACCGAATAAATATAAAATTTTCAAATTATCTTTTGATAACGAAGGAAACATTGATCAATCTCTCTAATGTGACGGATTTCTCAAATTTTCCCAACTGTTAAGGTTTCTTAAACATTTTCGGGTAATCTCCCACGTCCTACTCCAGATCTCCCTATTATCGGGTAATCTCCCTCGGGCCGTATCCCCGCCCGCGCGAGTGACGGAAGCGGACGCCTGCGCGCCGTAGGCACGAAGCGCGCCATCGAACGGACATGCCGATTTGCCAAACTTTTATAACTTTAACTTTACTGTTAGAAGTATTAGAACAAATTAAATTATTTTCAGAAAATACTTAAATTTGTTTTTATTTCAAGTAGAAACTACTATATAAATTATAAACTGAAATAAATGTCATATACTAAGAAAAAGTGACCAGGGGGCGCAATAGCCTTCAGTAAGAAGTGCATATATATACTTATACTTGGAAAATTTCGACCTATGCCGCTGTGGCCCCGTGGCCGAATGGCACAGGCACCTGCCGCGATAGCAGAGGACGCTGGTTCGATTCCAGCCTGGGGCACTGGAGGCCTTGGTCACTTTTTCTTAGTATGCATTTATTTCAGTTTATAACTTTAACTTTGTTTCCAATTCAGGAGTAGATAAAATGTGTCTTTATGTTAGATACAGTAAATTAAGAGAGAAGCACTGGAACTTGGTTTAAGTATCGTTTGAGAATTTGGCAAGAGTTGAGGAAGTTTATAAAAACCGGCCAAGTGTCATCGGACTCGCGCACGAAGGGTTCCGTACAATAACTCAAAAAACGGCAAAAAAATCACGTTTGTTGTTTGGGAGCCTCACTTAAATTATATTTTATTCTATTTTTAGTATTTGTTGTCATAGCGGCAACAGAAATACATCATCTGTGAAAATTTTAACTCTCTAGCTATCACGGTTCATGAGATACATACAGCCTGGTGACAGACAGACAGCGGAGTCTTAGTAATAGGGTCCCGTTTTTACGTAAAAAAGAGGGGTGTTACGTATATGTTTGACGCCAATGTCTGTCTGTGGCATATATTAGTAGCTCTCCAACGGATGGATCAATTTTGATGCGGTTTTATTACGTGATAGCGAGTTTCCTTGCGGAGGCTCTTTCTTATTTGTTTGATAAAAATCGATCTAGCAGTTCAAAAATTTTAGCTCTTTTCCAAAATGATGTAAGGCGTTTTTGTGCGTAGAGGGTTTTTTAAATTTCAATTTAATGATATTCACAACTTTGGGAGCAAATCAAATTATTTTATTAAATATTTTTGATTTGTGTGTGTGTGTGGCGGGGTGGCCTAGGGGTTCAAGGCGTCAGCCCGGATGCCGCGGATTGCTAGACGCCGGTTCGAATCCGGCCTTCACCACTGGAGGGCTTCGTCACTTTTTCTTAAATATATACACCTATTTCAGTTTATAATATTATATTGTTCTGATTTAATATTTATTATTAGTTCTGCCTTCACACATTAATTAGCTATGTGTGCTAATTTATGTGTATATGTATAGAGTGGCTAAAGAATAAGTGCATTCCCTTTGCCAGGGAGGTTTTGGGATTATACTGAGCAACTTTTACTATGGGACCAAGCACAAAATCGCGAATTTTTTTTTATCCTCCCATAGAAAATAACCAGCCAAAATGTATGAAACAGTCAAATTTTTTTGCGTATAATCACAAAACCTCCCTGGTAACGGGAATGCACTTATTTTTTAGCCACTGTGTATAAGTAGGCAGTAGGCAGAACTAATACACTGCTAAAAGTGTACTTGTACCAATAAGCGATTAGGAAGAAGAGTGGGGCGCCTTGTTTCGTCCTTTCCCCTTGCAACATTTTAGCGACAAAAGTTCTGCAAGTCACTGCATTAGCAGTATGAACACTAAAAAGTGCTACATTTTGTCTCCGATCATTAGCAACACTGTAAGCCGTGAGATACGCGATTCTACTTTGTATTTTACTGTTTTAGTCATAGATCACCTCCTCTAGCGAATCAAAAAAGACTTGCTGACTTTTGCCATAATTTACTTTGTAACTTGGTGTTGTTTTTAGGGTTGCCAGATCTTCTGGTGCTGCGCTCTGTGTCTCCTTTTTTTAGGGTTCCGTACGGGGCCTCCTTTTTTTAGGGTTCCGTACCCAAAGGGTAAAAACGGGACCCTATTACTAAGACTCCGCTGTCCGTCTGTCCGTCTGTCCGTCTGTCCGTCTGTCCGTCTGTCCGTCTGTCCGTCTGTCCGTCTGTCCGTCTGTCCGTCTGTCTGTCTGTCACCAGGCTGTATCTCATGAACCGTGATGGCTAGACAGTTGAAATTTTCAAAGATGATGTATTTCTGTTGCCGCTATAACAACAAATACTAAAAAGTACGGGACCCTCGGTGCGCGAGTCCGACTCGCACTTGGCCGGTTTTTTTACGCAGGGGTAAATGCATTTACGCATCTCACCCCCGGGCTGGGAAAGCCCATTGGGGGGTGGTATGTGGGACTTGCTCCTCCCGTACATCCTCTGTTAGCCAGAGGAAGGGGAGGAGAATACCCACTAACATCCCCTGCGGCGTCACCCTCTTTACCGTTAGGGGAGCGTCATGGGATCGCTTAACGGCGCCTCCTGAATTTGTCCCTTAGACGCCTAAGGCCCATGCACCATCCCACTAACCCGGGGTTAAGCGGTTAAACCGTTAACTCAGTGTTAAATTGTACTGGTAACCATGGTAACTCCAGGTTTAACCGGGTGAGACTGTTGCAATTACAAGCGTATGCTACGGTGTTCATCTACCACCAGGCGAGCCAAGCCAAGATTATCCGGCTTAGCAATGTTCAGAAATGGTCCGTATTACCGATGTATACTAATAGCAAATAAAATACCCGAAGAAATAAAAAACGAAACCAAAGATGAATTGTTCAAACGAAAACTTAAAGATCTGCTAATTAAAAGGTGCTATTACTCTATTGATGAATTTTTAAGTGATACAACCTTATCGAATTAAAATATATATAAATGTAAATGTTAATAAAATGTAAATCATATTTTCTTGTACATTGAATAAATTTAGATTTTAAGCAATTATGTTAAATATTAAAAATGAAATTTTATTATTATATATAAATGTAATCATTTTATTGTCGACGTTAAATGGTTCCTAATCTAGTTAAAATGAAAAATATGTATTTTTGACGTGTCATGTTGCATGCAATATAAAAATAAATGTTGAAATATTATTGCTTTAGTATTAAGTTTTAGTTAATAAGTACATTGCTATATACCCTAACAGGGTTCATGTGAACACTTTAGCTGTAAAATGCTCTTTGTAAGACCTTATGTAAACACATGATTATAAATGCAATAAATGAATTATGAATTAAATGACGGCAGCGTAGTCTAAGTCCAAGAAAGTGATCTGGGAACTGAAGCACCTCTCAATCTACTATATATGAAGAAAGTTACAACTAAATGTGTCATCAACAAAAGGAACTTAGTGCTTCAGGCAATTCAACCATGATCAGCGCACAAGTTATTATCTATTTACCAGAGAAGAGAACATCTTTGGTTCCAAAATATGTGTATGACCCTTATAATATCATTTTAATGATTAAATAACTATATGGAAGTAATTATTGACAGAGATTTTCGGCTGACCTTGCAGCCAGTATGTATGGCTGACCGCGCGTTCTGCGCCCTCCATCTTGAAAACACTTAAACGCATGAAATATGTGGCTTTCCATTAGGGAAGGCTCTTTATCCTTCATGTGCATAAGAACCTTTCCATCAGAAAAGGGTACTTATAACACTTTAAACTCGCATTTTGAACACATATTTAATTATACGAACAGGTCTACCGCAATTTAATTTCATTGTTTTTACCGCCGGAATTTAAGGTAAAAACAATTAAATTAAATCGCAGTAGACCTGTTCGTATAACTAAATAAGGGTACTTATGCTTCATGTGCATAAGAACCCTTTTCTAATGGAAAGACACAAATTATTGGAACATAGAATACTACACAATAAATTCGATTCTATCGCGCCTCACGGTCTCTTTTCTGCAGGGACAACACGAGTGGTTTCGCAGTAGTTTAGGCTATTTTATTTTTTATCTTTTAGATAAACTGCGATGAAAAATAAACGTGCCCGAGCTGGGGATATGAGTTGTTTTTATTATAGCTTAATTTTAGATGGTATTGGATTGGGTTCATACAGACAAAAACTTTTAATGAATTATATTTTATATAACCAAGTTTGGAAACATTACTGTACATAATGTTAAGCAAAATTATTATTATTATCCAATTACTTTTGGGTTTACTTTTATTAAAACACAAGCAGAAAATATTAACTTGTTTACATTGGCTACTAATATTTGCTATCTGTGGTTGTTATTATGTTCATATGTGACCTCTCGCTCCACTGCTTCTATTTAGGGCAAGCCGGTTCACCCGCTACTAGCGATAACTATTAAATTAAAATTAAAATGAACCGTACTTCCACAAAAATCCCTTACAATGCCTTACATCATTTTGTAAACGAGCTGATACTCTTCAAACTGCTGAATCATTTTCTGGGAAACATAGCTAAGAACCGCCGCAAGAAAACTCGCTTTTACGTGAAAAAAACGCATCGAAATGGGCCTATCCGTTGGAGAGCTACGATGCTACAGACAGACAGACATTAGCGTCAAACATATAACAAGGCTAAAAATTGAATTACTTAAATTAGAAAGAATTTAGTAGGATAAGGAAGATGTGCCCCTCTTAGGAATATTAAAAAAAGTCAATGGCAATTGATTGTCAGCTCATTACTATATAAATCACTCGAATTTTCAACCCCGTACCTTAAACTGTCACAGAGATAATCAGGCATAAATCAGTACAAAAGCATTCGCTCGCACTTGGTTTATACGAAAGATTTCATGCAAAGCTATAATTGCTTGAGTATATAATGTAGCGATGAGCCCCATAGACGAAGAGATGTCATTTCCTGAATCCCGATAGACTCATTAATATAACGCGGCAACATTGGCTCAATCAGCTCCGCTCGCTTACCGATCTTACAGCGTGAATATAATTAACCTAAATTCTTTATTTACGTAGTAACTGTACATTTGTTTTATAGAGATAACTTTGAGCTAACTTTCTATAGCAAAGAAATCAAATTTCTCATATTTGGGATAAACACAATCTTGTACTTTTTTGTATATTTTATTAAAGGTTAAAACCAATTACTTGGGCGACTTTGTGAGGATTCGATGCCCACGACTGAACGAAGAAATCTCTTTCATTGGGTGAGAAACTGTTTCTATTCGCTTCGTGCAAGACTGGCGCCGCCCTAGTGGGTGTGGGACATACTGCTTCTTTGACAGTTCGCAGCTACCAAATAGTATGAAGATGTCGGCCCACGAAAATTCATATTTTCACCACCTCATGCGTTGGCGTCGCTAATATTTACCCCACCACCAACTTCGCACGGCAAATTCTCACTCGACGATGATTTAAATTATTATTTTTGTCGCTGTCGAAATTCTCCGGCCAGCCCCCACAGCAGTCGACAAGTCGAACTGTCAAACTGTGCTGTCGGCGCCAACATGTCATACCGACTTCTTGTTGCTGCTAGTTTGCAAGGGAATTCGGACTTTTGTCTCTGTCTCTGTCTTGACTTATGTCTCTGGTTAGGTGCCATTCATTTATTACGTAAGACGATTTAGGGGGAGGGGGGGTTCGACCATGTCTTATTTTTTCTTTATTATTATTTTTATTTATTTATTTAATAAAATACAGTTTTCTTACTATAATCATAGCCCCGCAAAACTCAATAAAGAGTTTGACTGTGGGGTCTTCAGTCTCTAGTTATTTAACTTAATTATATAGGGGTGGTATCTTACAAGGGGGTGGGAGGGGGTTTTGATAGTCCTTACGTAAGGCCAGGATTACACTTGTAAGTTTTACTTACGTAAGTAGGGACAAAGCTATTTGCTAGAATGAGATAACGATATTCATATCTCATTCTGTAGTATAGCTGTGTCCCTACTTATGTAAGTAAAACTTACAAGTGTAATCCTGGCCTTAGATCGCAGAGATGCGCGAAGTTAAGATTATACTTTGAAAATCCATTGTTCCAAGAGATTTTGCAGTAACAGATCCTCTTCCTGAGTGGGTTTTGCGCCCCTGGACAGATCAAAATCGTATGTAAACATGAATAATAAAGAAAAACTAAAATAAAACCAAAATTGATTATTACCAAATACTCAAAATTACTTTAGATTCTTACGTAATAAATATTAAACAGGGTGGGGGGGGGGTCGGCCTATTCTTATTTTTTCTTACATATTGAAGGGAGGGGGTCAAAAACTGGCAAAACTCGTCTTACTACGTCAGACTATATTACATATTCAGTTCAGCGGTTTAAGCGTGAAGAGGTAACAGATAGACAGATAGAGTTATAAATATGCATTTATAAGTACGGATAATGAGGATAACAGTTTGAATGTTTGGATATTTGGATGTCCGGGTGTTTATCGGAAAAGCGGCTGATTTTCGCACACAGATAGTTTATAACCTGGCAAAGAACATTACTAATAAAGGTACAAAATGGTAGAAGCAGTTTCACTATTTCTATGCCGACAAAGTCGTGGGTAGAGTATAATCCATACTAATATTATAAATGCGAAAGTCTGTCTGTCTGTCTGTCTTTCTGTCTGTGTGTTCCCTCTTCACGCTTAAACCGCTGAATCGATTTAAATGAAATTTGGCATAGAGATAGGTTAAGTCCCTGAGAAGGACATAGGATAGTTTTTATCCCGAAAATCATCCCTTAAGAAAGTAAAAAGCGGGGTGGAGTTGAGATAATTAATGAAGTGCCTGCTAATTTGTGTGCATAATATGCTCAAATTGAATTATTGCTATGAGAATTTTTCCAGGCTCTATACTTACTTTAGCTGCTGTTACGAAGTCCACGCAGACGAAGTCGCGGGCAATAGCTAGTATTTTATATAATATTTAATTTATATAATAAATACCTACCTATTTAATTGGATCAAATCTCGGAAGCTAGATTTCACCCACTTTACGATTTCTGATTGAGCTGAAATTTTGCAAACATATGTAAATCGGATGAAAATGCAATATTATGTTGACATGGAGCTGATCTGATGATGGAGACAGGTGGCCATGGGAACTCTGTGATACAACCACGCAAACTAATTAGAATTATTAGTATTTGGGGTTATTAGAATTGTCTCGGTGAGTATTAGTTGCCTGTTGAAAGAAAAGTACAGTCAGCGATAAAAGCTTGTACCAAAAATGTTTTTTTTTTTTTTTTTCAAAAACATTTAACTTAACAAGTTTTAATTTAGCTTAGACTTCGGGATATAAGCTTTCTGTTACGCCCTAGGTACCAAACGACGTCGAGTTATTTCGAATACGAGGTTGTTTGACGTATTTCCCAGTCACATTGTTGATTTTGTGCCTAGAACGACCGGTCAGAGTCTATACACACACGTAAGTAACAAGCACATCTATTAAACTATGGAACAAATCAAATTATTTTTATGAGTAAGATGTATTGGGGTATAACTAGACTTATATCGACCGTGATTACGTCTGATCTATATCAGTTCATCAATTAAATTATCCTTTACTGGAAGTGGAATCATGGATGAGATTACCTGTAGCTCAAGACCGAGACGAGTGACGTACTAGAAGAGAGGCCTATCCTCAGCAGTGGGTGATAAAGGGCTGATATGGTGATGATGATGATGATGAGAATCAGTGGCAATACAACAATAAATGACATCATCAATATCGTCAGCCTATTATCCCCAATGCTGAGAATACCCGAAATATTTCGAAAATTTATTATATTTTTTCCTGTTGGTCCAGGACCATCGAGCTGATAGTTCCAGCACTTCCAGCACTTCTTTTATATCTAAAGCAACCCGCCCCGGCTTCGCACGGGTAGTTCAGTTGAACTACCCGTGTTTACACAAAACCTTTACAAATTATACATATAAACCTTCCTCTTGAATTACTACCTATTTAAAAAAACCGTATCAAAATCCGTTGCGTAGCTCTAAATATCTCAGCATACATAGGGACAGACGGACAGACAGCGGTAAGGGACTTTGTTTAATACTATGTAGTGATGGTAAGCAAATTAAAACATTTTGGTCTTACCGTCTCTTTGCTTAGCAACATATCCTACACAACTCCATTTTAGTTTAGTAATGAGCCAGTGACATCTCTCACTTCTTGCATTTTGATGCGACGTCGTAATAAGAGAAAAAATCTAATATAAAAGCATCAGAATCTCATTTAGTTTGGATTTATTTTGAAGTTTAATCCACCCACTACCACACAAAGCACACAAACATTTAACATTTTCGAATATTTTTAACACTAAAATAAAAAAATAAACATTTAACATTTTCGAATATTTTTAACACTAAAATAAAAAAATAAACATTTAACATTTTCGAATATTTTTAACACTAAAATAAACTTTACAATGAAAAAAGCTACATTTTACAAAAGATCAATCGTTTATAATATAATATAAGTAATGTTCATGTTTTACCAAAGTAAATAAACGTATGATTGATTATCTAGGATACAATAACCGCGAGAACTGACATAACACTATTTGACACTATACTTTTTTTACGTTCCTGCATGGGAATGTCAATCAGTAAAATTTCAGCACAAAACAAAAGAGGTTTTAATCTAAATAAATCTAAATAACTTTTTGATCTGGTGCCATCGTCTCGTTTCTATCACCGCACCTCCCGCCAAAGGAGCAAAGCTCATCCTCACTTCTTAGACACATGGCACACCATGAATAAGCGGGCATCCCGCTCGTTTCTTCCCAGAACGTGCAGAATGTGGAATGAGTTGCCTCCTGAGGTATTTCCTTTGTGCTACGACATGGGATTCTTCAAGAAGCGGGTATTTAGGGTTCTCATGGGTCGGCAATGCTTAAGTGGCTCCTGTGATGTTGCTTACGTCCATGGGCGACGATGACTGCTTCCCATCAGGCGGCTCGTCTGCTCGTTTGCTGAATATCACATAAAAAAAAAAAAAAAAAATAGATCTATTCTTTTTCTGCCCTCCGGCCGGAAAGCGTAAACTTTCGACCCGCTGCGCTAAACGAAGTTGCCGCTTTCCGGCTCTATCAAACAGAAACACACCTAGGTCAGTAAATAAGAAAGCCTCAAATTAGGCACATGTAGTGTTAATGAAATGGGGTTGGCCGGTCGGAGTATTTAGCAGATGGCGCCAGCATAGCTTGCCCTGTCAATCCTCCAGGGATTGTCAGGGATGTGTCAGTTTTGTTTATTTTTAATGGAATTTTATGCCCTGTATGCCAGCCCTTCAATTCAAATCTCATAGAACTCTAGACTGGAGAAAGCTATGATGGCGCCATCTATCCAAACCTTTGACAGTTGCCAACCCTATTACACGAGATCTGACACATTTACTGCCCAAGGTATGTTATATTAAATATACTTACTATTAAAGGTGTCTCTACGTAGCAAATTAACCTTCACACGTTCAGCGCAAAATAACCTAACGGCCTCATTCGAACTTTAAGATTAATACGTTGTCTTTTCTTCAGACAAAAACGTCACTTTTAACACTGATATATCCGAACCGAACCATATCGTATCTTAGCAAATTTTTAATGTAGGTATCTTAAAGTTCGAATCAGGCCATAAGTATAAGTTGCCTTCAGGACAAAATCGCAATGACACAGGACGTTTGTATTTCCCTACCCCTACTTGTTTGAACATGCTCAAACTTTCCCACTTTCCGGCGCCGCTACGTGCTCTGTCATATTCCGTTTTGATTCCAATATCCAACTATAGTTAGACAGGTAAACGATATGAGTACACACCAACACCAACACCCCACACACACACCAGCATAGAAACACAAAATCGATCATACTATGTAAGTACAGGATTCTCACTAACAAAACTGTTTAGTTAAAATAATAATATTGCGTCAATTTTAGGGTTCACGTTAAAAAGAAAAGGATCTGTCTGATTCTAATAACAAAACTTCCGTGAGACACAGACATATTAAATATATTAATAACAGGTGACTCACGTGTTTTAAGTCGAAAACACTCGGTACGGAGTGAAACATGTCGAGCGTTTTCGACTTAAAACACGTGAGTGACCCGTTATTAATATATTTAATAGATCTGTCTGATTCGTTTGTAAAGTATTTTTCCATGCGATAAAAATCCTACTTTCACATTATTTTAATTTCTCAATACATACTATTAAGTAGGTACTTATGACAATAGTATGATAAACTCAGAAAACTGACTAGTTTCGATTTCTCAATTAAAAATGATCATTCATATTGTATTGTAGTGATAATATGTAAATATGTGCAAGTTTATTCTGTATACCTAGTGTTCGTAGTGAAACACGTTAGTAACATTCAACTGATTGGTGGTGAAGTGGAATATGAGTATACTTCTTTTACGCAGACGAAATCGCGGCCAGTATACCTAGTTAACTTTGATATAAAGTCCCCTGATTTTTTTTTAGATTAATTAGAATAATTGGCGTAACAATATAGTGGAAAAACACCAAGTGTTTAATTGTTGTTGTATTGTAAGTTATGCCCCTTGTATAAAAAATCTCTACTGTAGAATTAAATGTTTACATCTTTTAAAAAACTTGATTTTTAAATATATTTTTTTTTTTAAATCTCAATATATTTTTTGGGGAAAATTGTACACATACATTCACAGTGTTCTATTATATTCCAAACACAAGTATACTGTAGGACGTAATGTGATGTTCTCGAACAATTCAAAGTTTATTTCCCGGCCTAATAATTGATATAGAAGTCGCCAAACTTTTCTCTCTCCACTACGTCACAAGGCACAACTGAACACTGCAGGCGTATATTTTCCGACCAAACATTTGACTTTTGCAATTTTGAGGACACCTTGCACTCTGCAGAGAACGTGCTTTGGTGCGAAAACCTCGTCGCTTATATTTAGACTGACTAAGCTAACTCAGTACCGACTTTGACGTGACTGAGTGTGGCAATACCATAATAAACGTCATATTTTTATCCTGACACTGTAATTGCAAAGTCTGTCCAGAGTTAACTTGATCTGATTAATCCGACTATAACATATGTCGCTTTTTTTAAGCTTTTGCCCGCGACTGCGATTGCGTGGTGTTAGTAATTTGGGTAGCTTATTTTTTATGGAATCTGCTTTTTATCGATTCCCCATACAAACTTCCACCCCCCTTTTCATCCCCTTAAAGGATGATTTCAGAGTTTTTTTTTTTGTCGATTAAATTTTTGGGAATTTGTCAAAAAGTCAGAGCCATAAATTTCTGCCGGCACTCCCGGAGTGCACAACCCGTTGTTTTTTTTGTAATTATTTGTTCTAGGAATAACATTTGTTTTATGCTGTGAGTTGTAGACCTCGCGAGCATAGCTTAAAACTCAATAAATTTATGGCTCTGACTTTTTGACAAATTCCCAAAAATTTAATCGACAAAAAAAAAACTCAGAAATCATCCTTTAAGGGGATGAAAAGGGGGGTGGAAGTTTGTATAGGGAATCGATAAAAAGCAGATTACAGGTTATTGTGGTATATTATGTTTGGGCAAATATGAATGTATGCCCATCCCAGTAGGAATACAGCCATATTTAAATAGCCTGCCACGGCAACCTGACCTGTGTTTGTGTGTAAAGTGGCGTAACGTTATAGGTGTTTAATGGTACTTATGACCTTATTTAAGTAAGGTAATATAGAGTTTGTTATTCGCATCGCTAATAAAATGAAGGCAAGCATTTGCCTCGGCTAATGATAATCAGGATTCATTTATAATGCCTTCTTAGCCTAGTGTGTAGTGACCCTGCCTATGAATGAGGTCCAGGGTTCATATCCTTATAAATACATTCATTTTCGTTTATCACGATTGAGTTCCTTAGTTATAGATGTTTATCTTTTGCCCGCGACTTCGTCTGCGTGGAATTAGTAATTTGAGTACCCTAATTTTTTAATAAATCTTCTTTTAAATCCATCCTTTTTTTAACTCCCAAATTGGTCAACTATAAATTTCCACCCCATTTTTAAGGGATGATTTCGGGGATGAAAATTAATCTATATCCTTCCCCACAGCTCAAACTATCCCCATACCTACCAAGTTTCATCTAAATCGGTTCAGCGGTTATTGATTCCACATACAAATTTTCATCCCCCTTTTCACCCCCTTGAGGGACTTAAACTATCTGTGTACCTTTCAACTAAATCGGTTGAGCGGTTTAAGCGTAAAGAGGTAACAGACAGACAGACAGACACACTTTCGCATCTATAACATTAGGTACTAGCTTTAACGTCCACGCGTTCCCGAGATAAAGGATCTTGACAAAGAGACGAACGGACAGACGGACGGACGGAACCCTAAAAAGGCCCCTGCGGCAAGGTCCCGAAGATACTGGCTGCGTTACCCCGCTGAATTGCCAGTGATGCGTTGAGCGAGGTAACTGCCAGCTCTCCGGTCCCCAGTTGCGTCCTTGAGTTTCTTTGAAAGGTCTCCAAAGAGACTCAGAGCGCCAGGACCCAGGACCCCACGGACCCAGCGTATTGACGCCGAAAGGAACAAAACTGTATTCGGCACCGACACGCGGTATTTCCCCGCCTTTGCATTTTCGACCACCTCCGAGCAGCTGCTGCCCTCACAGTTTCCATGAAGATGATTTTTGTATTTATTTAAAATGGCAATGTTTTTGAAAACATAAATTCCTTATTCACACTAGAAATTATTCGTTCTCTACTATTGCTTCGTGGGCTTCGTGAACAGTCCAAATTCAAGTTTGCCTCCGCGGCGACTTCAATTTCACGCTGCCGAGACATCTCACTCATACGAGTTTAAGGAGCGTTTGCTTTATGACAATTTTGACACTACTGTACACTACACTACTTGTACAATAGGCTTGGATGGTAAGAGGCCTCTGACGCTGGTGCCTTGGCAGAAAGGAAAGTGCTTGCTTTGGGACGCTACATGCGTCAGCACTTTTGCTGCATCGCACATAGGCCGCACCGTGAGGGCAGCAGGGGCAGCTGCTGAGGTAGCGGCGCAGAGGAGACGGAAGAAGTATGCGGGGTTGGACGGCTATTTATTTGTGCCTCTGGCGGTCGAAACGGCTGGCTATTGGTGCTCAGGGGCTAGAGAGTTTTTCAAGTTGGTTGGGAACTGTTTGCGAAATAAAAGCCTGGATCCCCGCTCCGGGAAGTTCTTAGTGCAGAGGCTATCTATCGCGATTCAGCGCGGTAATGCGGCGAGCGTTTTGGGCACCTTTGCGCCGGGGATGACGCGGGGTAGGATTTTTGACTGACTGCTGCTGACTGCTTTGTTAACAGCCGGAATATATGTCAGACAAACCTCTTGCATTTTTGACTTCTAAAAATGGTCTATATCCAATTCCCATGGGGTAGTTTTTGCACTTTAGTCAGACAGGTTGGCAAGGTGCGAAGTCGGTAGAGAAGGAAATGGTTCTGATTATCACAAACACGTGTAATCTTATGGAACGTCGCACATAAATGCTAGCGGCTGTAGTTTTAACTAATTTTACTCCATAAGATTTTACGTTAGAAAATCCCAAAAAAAGAGGGCAGCACCAGTCGTGCACCTAGCGAATAGTTTATTCTAGTTCGTTGGTTAACAGTGTGGACGATGAGGTCACTAACTTATTTACGAACTTAAGGATGCCTTTTGGTCAACTAAGCGCTCTCATCTGGCTAATTTTCCTAATGCACTCGCGACTCGCTGGCAACGCCGCAAAGTAAATAAATAATTAGGTTTCCTCGAGGAGCTGGGCTGGCAGGACTAGCCCACCCCCATGTCACGCAAAATAGGCGCCAATCGTCGAGTTGCGGTAAATCGCCCGAACTAGTACGATTGCCACACGCGTCGCGAGCTAGTTGGCCGTGGTGGATCGGGCCGCGCGCAAGGCGCCTGTGTCCGGACGAGGCAGTGATCGGACGAACCGAGAGGTGCATTCACTGAGATGGAATATCCGTCCGGACGTGTAGTCAGCAGGAGGTCCAGTAAAGAGCTAGTATGATCCTCGATGTCTGGTATTCTCGTGGGAGAATGTACCAGTTGCGAGAATCCATAGGCCAGAGAAAATTCGTGAGCAGACCTCCCCGCGTGGTCGGTGGACCGGGAACCGTTTCCGCTATGAGACCTGTACAGGCACGCGTAGACACGAGTGTGGCCGCTGTAGTCCACACGCACCCACAGAACTGACAGGTCCCTGTCTTCAAAGGCATGGAGGCGGCGACAGCAGACCTCCTGCCGGGCATACATGCATACACCAGCGCGTCTCATGAACTTGTGTTCAAGTGTATAGCCGGGATATAGTAGGTATGCAGTGTCCGCCGGGCAGGATATCTGCGTCTCCGTTAGAAATAGGATGGTCGGCTGCGCAGATTCGAGGTGGTAATGGACTGCGCTCAAATTTGAGTGTAATCCCCTGATATTGCAGAAGTCCACTTGTGTGGAAGGGGATGCCGCTGAGAAACCATTTCTTTTTTTACCCTTATTTGCCATGTGTTGTTGTTGTTGAGTGTACAAAGAGGGTTCGGGGCGTTGACGGCTTAAGGGACAAGAGAACAGAACAGATCTGCCAAAGGAATATGTAGGGTAGTGCGGTTCACAGGCACGGCGTACGGAAGGGCCCCCGGTCCCCCCCTGGTGCAGCAGCCGGGTCCACTCCGGTCTCCTTCTCCGGCACGACTACTACTAAAATATAATACAATAGGGTCCTTATTTCCGACTACTGTGACAGATAAAACAGCAAAGTGTATGAATGCTCGGGTTTGGTCAACTTGTTTGTTCTAAGCCGTAACATACCGCGTTAGAAAACCTAGTTGAAGTTCCTTATTGTGTTGCAGAAAGTTTTTTGACATATTTTTGTATTTATGACAATAAATATAGCTATTTTGTATTGCATTATGTTACTTAGCAGAAATGTCGTCTGGCAGAATTATTTTTCGCATACTGCTTAAATATCGCATAATATTACTTTGCAGAATTTCTTTTTGCATAATATTATTTGGCAAAAACCCTAACCTAACCCGCTTAGAAAATTCTGCCAAAGCATATTATGCGAAATGACTATTATGGCAAGTATAATTATATTTATGCAAAAGTATCATTCGACTAAAAGTTTTCTGCGATACTTGTTATGCGAAGTGTATTTCTGACAAATAAATAATATTCTGCCAGATGAGGGGAACCCCCTAGCAAAGATAGATATAACTCCGTAATAGATGGATACAGTCTAAGGAAAAATCGTGCCTCGAAAATCACGAAAATTTGATTTTCGATCAGAGGGCACCACTAGTTTTCGTCTACTCTCGTATAGAGGGCGTTGACGGTTTCGTTTGTTATTTATAATTTTAACGCATATCAGTGAAAGAACATGGGTCAAAATCATTAATGCAAATAAATAAATAAATTATCCTTATTTAAGTACATTTTAACGTATTTTTATAAATCTACATTTTTAGTTTTAAAGTATGTCGATAGATGGCAGTGAATTTACAGTACCGCTCTATCTTATTATATCCTCTTTGCCCCTAGTTAAGCTTAATTAGGACAGTCCAGTTTAAGTAGTTTGACTCATACTTAACTCATAATTTCACTTTATAAAATTATACCAACCTATTTTGTAAAAAACATGACGATTAAATAAATTAATTGGGAACAACACATGTACATACATTTTTTTTAAACTGCTCCCCAAGTCGTCTTCATGCGTTATGGTGCCCAAAACGCTGGTAGCATTACCTTTTTGGATGGCCAGGCTTATCTGTTCGAGGTAACTGCCAGCCCTCTGGTCACCTGAGATATCTATAAGGCGCTGGAAATTTCTTTAAATATGGTGTTCGCACTGGGCCCCCAGGGTCCGAGACTTTCTACACCAAAAGGTCTAGCTATCACAATTCATGAGATACCTGGTGACAGACAGACAGACGGACAGCGGAGTATTAGTAATAGGGTCCCGTTTTTACCCTTTGGGTACGGAACCTGAATATGGGTTACAAGATTGTATATTATAAATACCCTAAAACACTACCAATCTGCTTGAGCATGCTTCGTCTAATAAATTTACTAATTAATATTATACTTTTAGGCAAATTAGTTAACTTAAGGCTTTTTATTAAAGTGCTCTACAAGGTCAATATTAGCCTTAAAAGGGATTAATTACTCAAAATGGCAAATAATAGCTTTAATTTACTAATTATTTACAGAATGAGTTATGCCAAGCCGGACTCGGGCACTGAGGTTATAACAATAATATACTAGCTTTTGCCCGCGACTTCGTCTGCGTGAACTTAGTAACCGCAGCTAGAGTAAGAATAGCGCCTGGAAAATATCTAATAGCAATCTAAATTTGAGCATAGGCATAATATAGGCACTTCGTTGATTATCTCAATTCGACCCCGCTTTTTACTTTCTTAAGGGATTATTTTCGGGATAAAAACTATCATATGTCCTTCTCAGGGACTCAACCTATCTCTATGCCAAATTTCATCTAAATCGGTTTAGCGGTTTAAGCATGAAGAGGGAACACACAGACAGAAAGACAGACAGACAGACTTTCACATTTATAATATTAGTATGGATTGAGAACTACAAACTTTAGCTATTGTTAATTACATGATGATGATGATGGTCCAGACGCTCGTACTTAATGTGACAAGTGATTGGCACGGGCGGTACACCGCTGGTTACCAAATAACACTCAAAAGAATTGTGTTAGCGCTGTGGCAACACCGCTAGCTTTGCCAACCAATGATGTGTGGAAACGCAGCCCTGCAGCTCCAAGATACCAACATAGACGGCGGGATCGGCGTCCAACCAGAAAGCGCGATGCTAGCGCCAGAGTTTCATACATACAACGCATCTTCGGCCTCTTCGGGCAGCGAATCGAAATCGTCAATCGGCACTCTCTTGCAATTTAACCACCAGACCACCACACTAAACGCGCGTGTCCTAGACAAATAGAACCTATACGTATATTTATTGTACTAAAACCCAGTAAAATGGTAATTTCAAGTTGATGACTTGTTTTATTTAAACAGCGCAAGTAGGCGCTAACAATTGCTTTTTCGAACAAGCTCGCTGCATTTGAGTCATGTCCATTCATGTCCGCATTGTTTTTGTTGAAATTGGAATCCTGCGGTGTGGCACCGTCCGTGCCGATCACTGCAAATGACCGAACGAGCGCGAAGTGAGTTTTTAAGTTTGGGAGAAAAAGCTTTCGTATATTTATTTATTTAAACTATGCATATCTGTTAATTCAGTTTCCGACTCAAAAAAGCGTAGCCATGTAGGTTTGTGTTCAGTTCATTTTGAACACCTGCTGACTGTATTTTGATCAATAATCAGATTTTAAAGATCAAATACTTCTTCCTTTGCTCTTTGTGTGAAGTCGTGCGAATACTTACTTACCCGTTCAAACGCAGCACCACACTATATTCGGGCCCGCTCAGTTGTCTCAAAGCTTTTTAACATATTGCTATTGCTGTACGTCTCATATCATAATATAATATCATAATCATGTTTATTCGTGCTTAAAGCTATTAAATATTATGCTTTTATACTAGTGGCTCAATGAGCTGTGGACCTCGCGATAAGCTTAAATTAAATCGGCCAAGAACATGTCGGGTCATGCTCAGTGTAGGGTTCCGTAGTTAACTGCCCGTCATAATAGACTGCTGGGTATTCTGTATTGTAACAAGAAAAAGACCGACCGAAGTAAGTGTGAACAGGTAACAGACAGACAGATATCTTCTTATTTATTGGGCTGCTGGCATGCTGAGACGATTTCAGGGCGGTAAGACAAAGTCAAACCTTAAGCGGGATTTACGTTACGAAATTAGTGGTGTGAAATTAATATCGTGACAGTAGTTTTACCAACAGTTTCACGTGTAATTTAATACTTTCGTAATGCATGCATTAATTACGAAATGCATGCATTACGAAAGTATTAAATTACACGTGAAACTGTTGGTAAAACTACTGTCACGACATTAATTTCACGCCACTAATTTCGTAATGCAAATCCCGCTTTAGGTACTATTACTACCCCGGTTAGATACTATTGATTAACTTTGCATTCTAAGTAGGTACAAAGCGCGTAAAAGTTTCTTATCATTGTTCTATGCTACTCTGGCTCAGGTACTGAGTTATTGTAAGTTAGGTACGAGTATCTCAGGTTTATAAAAGTTATAACTAAAGGTGACTCGGGCGGACACCGCGCGCCGTAATCTACTTAGAAGTTGTCTTGTTACCGCGACTGCGGGTACTAGCCATGCTGATGACACCCCTTCACATAATAAATAATAGTACTAGATGGCAAGAGGCCCGATGGGATGTCCTTGGTTCCTTGGAGCTTGGGACGGATGTTGGTGTGGGATGCTACCTGCGTAGACACACTGGCACCGTCCCACCTCCAACGGACTAATGTAAAAGCGGGCGGAGCGGCGGAAAGCGCCGAAATTTTAAAACGTAATAAATATAAGAGCCTCGGTAGAGAGTATCATTTCGTTCCATTTGGAGTTGAAACTCTAGGTCCATGGGGTCCCAGCGCGCATAAGTTGTTTGCAGAAATCGCGAAGCGTCTGGTTGACGTAACTGGTGACCGAAGAGCTGGCGGCTTTCTCGCACAACGTATCAGCATTGCGATACAGCGGGGAAATGCCGCCAGCATCCTTGGTACAATGCCTCAAGGGCCTATTTTAGATTTAAGCTAGTTATTAATTTCGTTTACGTAGTACCACTGTATATATCTTGTATCCTTACATTAAATTAAAAAAAAATAGTACTAGGTACAGAAGGTTCACTCTCTAACAAAACGCGTCTTTTACGACAGATATGCACAGGCAACTAATATGGCTATAGGTATATGTGACGTTTTCAACTAAAAGGTACCACATTGTCGTTTGTCGATAAGGTTGATTTCAAATTGAAGCTTTATGGAAATAGCGTCTTATTGACAACCGACAATAAGTACCCTTTTGGTTGAAAACGGCACAAATGTTAATTAAGCACGTGACTTTGACATGGATATGAAGCAGCGACGTGATAATGTATGTAATTTAACTTGGTGATAAAATATCAATTGTGCTTTGAGCTATTTACTTGACTTCGAGAAGGGTTGTAAACAGGCCCTAAGGCAAGTGGCTGTTCTATTGTCACATAGATATGTAATCTGAACTTATTTATAAGTTTAAGTGTGTAAAAATAATTGTAAAAAAACCCTTGTTGTGGGTAAATTATTTTCCCCTCACTAGCTCGGAAAGCCCTCTTTTATCCTTTAAAACAAGCGGGGAAAAACGCATTTTATCCACTAGTGGGGAAAGTAATTTGACCTTGGATGGAGCGTGTTTAAGTAGCTTGACAGATAACAAAACGTAAAACGCTCATAATAATGGTTCGTTTGATATTAATTATCATTAAATAAATGGTTTGAGAATCTAATAAAAAATACCAGATTTAGCTTTATTTAATGATTTTAAGTCATAAACCTTAAAATTCCTTAATAAACGTTTGTTTTTTAATAATTATGTTAAATATAATTCTGAACGCACAAGTTAAGTCGATGCAATTTCAAAACGCATCATTGACATTTCATACGTCAGAAATGTCAAATTTGTCAACAAAAATTTTACTTAAAAACTTCTCACGTAAAAGTACAGAATTTCCAGAGTTTTTTGTTATAATATCGTAAAAAAACAAGTGATTCCAGTGATGAAGATGATTGAACGCCTATGGATGTTGCACTTTCCTCGCTATAGTGAGGGGAAAAGTTTTGTGTTACACACGGGTGCAAATGTATTTTACTTCTCGTGTGTTAAAACACTCGCGGGTAAAATACAACTTTGCACCCTTGTATAACAAATAACTATTATCTATCTATCTATCTAAGTGTACACGCTCGTAGAGGCCTTATCAGATAAAAATAGATAATTAATTATCTCCAAAATCGAGTTAATTAGAATACCGGTTTGAGAAAGTTACTTAATTTATGCTCAGGAAATGCACCCTTGAAATTAACGGACTTTAAAAACTAATTACGGAAATTGAACTGAAACAGTCCCTTATTTGTGCCGTTTTCAACCAAAAGGGTACTTATTGCCGGTTGTCAATAAGACGCTATTTCCATAAAGCTTCAATTTAAATTCAACCTTATCGACAAACGACAATGTGGTACCTTTTAGTTGAAAACGTCACATTTTTGGGAACTATGGATAAGCATTTCCTTTACAACATATTCTCATAATGAGAATATAAATTATATATTATAGGAAGGTTACATAAAATAATCTTGCAACACTAATTGCTTAAGGGCAGCGGAAGGGTTGAAGCGCAATAAATCAGAATTAGGCGGAAATGGAAACGCGCGCAAATTGGCCCTGGCAGTGAAAGTGTTAAGCTCAGTTTCTTAAAATTAATTGTGACACGTTCTTAGGTTATTCTATTATGTGATAAAATAACATCATTTACAGTACATATGGTGCTACTTTTTCGCACTAGTCCGTAAAAGAGCACTTTTTTTGCCTTTAAACTTTCGACATGAAAGTTTAAAGGGCCATATGTACTGTAAAACGTTGTACGATACACGTGCGAAAAGGTAATTCGCAACTCGTGTCGATTTAAAACACTCCCTGCGGTCGTGTTTTAATTTATCGCCACTCGTTTCGAATTTCCTCTTTTCCGCACTTGTATCGTAAATAACTATTCCCTATGACTTGTATTAACTGTGCGTATGCTCCTGTCAAAAACTGTGCAAAAAAGTTAAACTTAATAATTATATTTGTAAAAAAGTAAACCTATGTAGGATATATATATTCTGTTTTTTTATTCCGTAGACTAAAATGACATTTCATGTGGTACCTACTAAGAAATGTCATGTCCTACACATGAAACGTCATTTTAGTCTACGGAATATAGGTATTAAAGCTTGCTCGTGTAGGTGTAGGTAGCCGGTAGCCTAAAAAGTAGCTAAATGTTATAAGTGGATATTGTATCGTGCGTGGATTTACCTACTTTTTAAGGGGTGAACTTTTAATGATTAAACAAGTCGGATCTAAAATATTTAATGGACGCAATATATTAATATGCACATAATATGTATATGTATAAATTTCATATTTAAATAAATTATGTTTTATATACATACCTACCTACCGGGTGCGTCCAGTAACACGAGCAATAGTTACTTGTGCAACAAGAGAGGAAAGTTGTTTTTTCTTGCGAGTGTTTATTTTGAGTCCAGAGAAAGCAAATACTACTACTAATTTAGAATCTTGGTTGTAGCGAGGGACTCAAAAACACGAGATGTAAAATAACTTTGCTCTCGTGTTGCACACATAATTTTTCACCTCAGTAGTGAGAACATATTAAAGGTTAAAATGTATTTCGAATTACACAGAATAATTCAGAGAAAAAAAAGTATTAAGTGGCAGTTCATGGCCTTCACTAAATTAAAAAGTTACTTTGTATCACTCCCTGGAGTGAGGAAAGTCGCCCTTTCTTCACTCCAGGGAGTGACGGAAGTAGGCTTGTTCGAGCTGCTGAGGTGAAATTTGATTGAGGCGAATTTTGTTACGTTTAAAGCGCGACAAGCAATTTCAATTACACTGATGAGCGTATAGCGTACATTATTGAAGACAATGTTTCATTTGTATGAAAATAGGTCAAAAATTTCATAATATTTAAGTCGCTGAACAAATGTTGATTAGTATTCGTTGATTAGCCTACAGTATAATTTTTTGCTCGTGTTACACGCCACACCCATACAAGTCGACACAGAATGGTTAGCGACAATCGCCACACCCGCGCTAAATGTATTTAATCGTGTTTATAAAGTATTTATTTTTAATGATATAGATTGTTGTGTATAACTTTTATAAGTAACGTTTAGCCAGCACAATACGGCTAGCTGGCAAGCGGCAGTCTTGCAGCTGGTGAACGCGGTCGCTTCGCTCATAGGCCGGCTCTGAAACGGAGGAAGTCAGTTCAGTTCTTGGTTCTTATGGCATCTGTCCATTGGGACAATTTTGCCAGCATCAAGGTTGTGAGAGCAGAATTTCAGTATCTTGATCCAGTCCGTGTAGATGCGTGATCGGTTGAAGAATCTAAACTACTATAGAAATAAAAATAGGAAAAAAAACCGGCCAAGTGCGAGTCGGACTCGCGCACCGAGGGTTCCGTACTTTTTAGTATTTGTTGTTATAGCGGCAATAGAAATACATCATCTGTGAAAATTTTAACTGTCTAGCTACCACGGTTCATGAGATACAGCCTGGTGACAGACGGACAGACGGACAGACGGACAGACAGACGGACAGACGGACAGCGGAGTCTTAGTAATAGGGTCCCGTTTTTACCCTTTGGGTACGGAACCCTAAAAAGGGGCGCCCGGAAAAACCAATAGAAACTGTAGAAAGTATAATGAGCCAACTGCCAGGATCATCTTTGTTTTTTTTTAGAGGAATTAGGGGAAAGTGAATAAACAAACAGGTAAAAACTTTTGAAAGAGGCTAGAGCTTGATATTAAAATCTTTCATAAACTTAGCAAGGACATAAACAAAGGGAGAGTTAATCAAAGCAAGAATATGGTTTATGTAATAGGACGTCGAATATACCTATAATAGTCAGGAAGAAATCGTTAAAACTGGCATGAGTATTGGGACAGTTAAAGAAAATGTGGGAGGAAGTCTGAATACTCTGAATGAAGATGTCAATTCATCCCAAAGCCAAATTGTATGGGAATTTCAGATACAAGTCGGCACGGGTTCCCGTTACAAGATCCAGGTAGCGAAGTGACGTCAACGACGTCATAATGACGTAATTTATACGTCATAATGACGTAACGGACGTCATAATGACGTATAAATTATACCGGGGTAATGACCTGAAACCCTAGTGTAAATTTTATTCGATAGCGTGACGTAACGTACGGGTTTACGTTAAGTCTCATTTTGTATGGAATTTTGAGTTTCCAAAACGTCCCGCTTGGCGCGCTGTTCCAAACGCTATCGACGGAAATTTACTCTAGAGGTACAGAATTCTTCGAAAGGGAGTTTGGGGTAGCATCAATAGGTATATTGAGAGGGTATGCGATGTAAATTTTTTAAATGCTCAAAACTGATTAACATTTGACATATATTGACCGGGATATAGACCGTGATTACCTTTTGTAGTAGTATTAAAACTCTTTATTGTACAAAAAGAAACATAAAACAGGAAAAACACACATCATTTATACAAAGGCGAACATCCCTTTCAGGGATCTCTTCCAGTTAACCTTTTTTCTAGTTAAACTTTTGTATTGTTTTTATGTATATCCCGGTCAATATAAGTCTAGTGAAACTAACCGTGAATCATTCAAAACTAAGCTGTTATGCACAACGTATCAGCATTGCGATACAGCGAGGAAATGCCGCCAGCATCCTTGGTACAATGCCTCAAGGGCCTATTTTAGATTTAAGCTAGTTATTAATTTCGTTTACGTAATATGTATATCTTGTATGTAAATAAAGACATATTAAATCACATTTAGAAACGGGTCTATCGCGAATTTATTTTGTTACCTTTATTTACCGACGTTTCGACACAGGTTTCACTGGTCGTGGTCGCGGCTAACTGACGTCCCAGCAAAATGTCAAAACAGAGATTTGTGTGACTACCCCACGAAAAGTGCCGTCCCGTTTCTAAATGTGATTTAATATGTGTTTAAACCGCGAAAGTTTTAAATGTTATATTGTAAATAAAGAGTTTTTAATTAGCTGTTATTGTTTAACATTTGTCAACATACCCGCAGCGAGAGCACGCAGGGCAAGAATCGCACCGTCTCGGGAAAGAGGCGCCTCCAGGGTCTCAGATATGCGGGAGAACCAGCGGGCTTCGGTGCACCTGAAATGTTTCAGTTCAGATGGTTCAACATTAATTAAATTGTAATAGATCGGTAACAGAGAGGTAACGCGGACAGCGTCAGGGCCTCAGGGGGCCAATGCCGCATGCGAATCTTTTAGAAGGGGTATTCTTTTCATAACTCTTATAGTACTTATATCTTTTAGCATTAATTTTATTTAGAATTAGTTTAATTTTGAAGTAAATAAATAGTAATACAAATACAATACAAATCGTTTATTTACCAAATATTTTACAAATTGACATCACATTGAACTTAACAAAAAAAAAAATAGATTTTACAATTAAGCTAATATCCATCGGCCCCAAACTAGGCGCAGCCTGTATCTCGGGAACCGGGTAAATACAATTTACTGAGAAATTTTAACAATACTGAGTATGATGGCCGTTGTTTGAACGAGAGATATCAAATATAAATTATAAATTAATTGAACTACAAAAAAGTGCATGCAGGAAAATATATGCAAACAAAAAAAAAATACAATCAAAATAAAGCATTCAGGAGAGACATGCGTAAGAGGTTTTTTTTTTTTTTAAGCGTGGTGTGTGTGTATACGCTACCTAAGTATGAATAATTTCTTCTGTCTGATTGTAAGACTGAGAAAGAAGCCATTTCTTAGTTTTCGATTTTAAGATAGAGCAAGAGAAGTCATCAAAGTTACATAATTTAGAAGTAATATTCAATGCTACATTATATTAACTAAAAATGTATATAAATAAAATATTTAAGTATATACCTATAGACTGTTGATAATGTCATGGTTGTCCTTTTAAAGAGCGAGATTACGAAATAATGAAGGTAAAATGGTTTGTTTACATTATTTGCAAGTTCTATTGACGACGACTTTAGTCTAATTATTAAGTAATTAAATCATACAAAAAGGTAATCCGCCACATGCTTCGTCAAAACACAAACGTAATCCGCACAAGCCTCGTCCTGACCTTATTCTACATTAGTCTAATACAAAACATAATTTCTGCAACAAGCTTCGTCAAAAACAACCATAAACTAATGCCCATCCCCACCCTGCACCAAGACCGGCCCAAAACTTCTAATTATTGCTCTACATAGAGGTATCTCTTTTGTTAAGCTGTTAGATACTTATAACGCTTAATTTTATCCGCTACTTTTGTACAGTCATGTACAAAAGTTAATACTCTCTTTTTCTGTTTGGTCCTATGGTTGACTGGTAGAGAATGCCATGAGGCATTAAGTCCGCCTTTTGTACTTTTTTGATGAGCGATAAAGTTAAAAATAAATAAATAAATACTCACGCTATACAGCCGAAGGGACAAGGCAGGCCACCTTCTACATGGTGGTCTGACGTGCAAAGAGAGGTCCAGAAGCAGAAAATTAACCAACAGACAACCCGAAATGGAATTCTTTGGTGCAAATGTACGGGAAGACCCGACCCCAGATAAACTGGGATAAGGGTAGGACAAAGAAGAGAAATAAATACTCACGCTGGGCAAGGATCAGCTGGAACCAACATGTTCATCGGTAGAGGAGAGAGCTCCTTTATATGTGGCTGTTGCACTGTGTATTTCTTACGCGATGTGCTTAGGCTCCTCTTTTGGGCCTTGCGCTCCTATTATTGAGAAAAAAGTTTAAAGCCTTCAAATGGTAACTAACTAAAAGACAGTTTACTTTTTGCATCCCCATTTATTATATTTAGTCAGATTTTTTTACAGAATTATTAGCTTAAGGGTAAACTCGCATTGTTTGGTGACACGCCTAATTCGGTGATACAAGTTTTGAAGCATGACACCCAGGAAAGCTAGTGAATTAGGGCCTTTTAAAAGCCGTGAGGTCCCATTTAAAACCCTAAACTTTCCTGGGTGTCATGTTTCAAAACTTGTATCATCGAATTAAGCCTGTCACCAAATAATGTGAGTTTACCCTACCTACTTATTAATCCAAAAACTATCTCAAAATGTCCATACGTATTCCACTTCCACAACTGTAAACGTCTTCCGACTAGCACAAAGATTATACATAAATACATTTTATTGCTGCTCTACAGTGATAACAATATTAGGTATTTCTTTTCAGACGATTGGGTTTTGTAAGAACAGCTTGTCTTTCGACAAAGGCATCCTCTAAAGATTGCCATTTTTCCCTATCTCTTGCAAGTCTAATCCATCTTCGGCCGGCCACTTTTTTGAGGCCATCTTCACAGCGTTTCCATTGTAAAACACTAAAATGGAAGTGGGCAAGACTAGGAAGATAACAGAATGGTACCCAATAGGTCGCTTACTATCACTCTTCTGCTCGTTTACATCCTATATCATAAATTAAACTTACCAAATAATAGGCAGTCTCAATGAGCTCCTTGGTCTTCTCATTAATGAGACACAGCGTCAGACCCAGCTGGTGCAAAGATGGCTGCTTGTCTCCTAGAAGATTCTGGAACGGCTCCAGGGACAGGTCTAAGATTCTAGAACGAAAATAATCTGCTTAAAAACAATAAATTAGCAAAAATAATAATGAATTCCTACCGCTATAAAAGGCCATTTTTAAGGTTCCGTATTCCAAAAGCAAAAAACGGACACACTTTGTTTGTAAATAAATTACTTACAGCCTGGTGACAGACAGACGGACAGACAGACCAACAGATGGATAGAGTAGTTTTAGTAATAGGTTTCCGTTTTTAGGGTTCCGTACCCAAAGGGTAAAAACGGGACCCTATTACTAAGACTCCGCTGTCCGTCTGTCCGTCTGTCTGTCACCAGGCTGTATCTCATGAACCGTGATAGCTAGACAGTTGAAATTTTCACAGATGTATTTCTGTTGCCGCTACAACAACAAATACTAAAAAGTACGGAACCCTCAGTGGGCGAGTCTGACTCGCACTTGTCCGGTTTTTTTACCCTTTGGGTACGGAACCCTAAAAACGTGAAATATAAGTTAATGATTCCACAATTAGGTGACTAGGCCTAAATGCATATTATGTGTTTACAATAACAGACATAACTAATGACTAATGATCTCACGCCATCTGTCGGTGACTGACGGCACTAATGACTGGTGATAATGACGATTGATGACTGGACCTTAGGGCCGTAGGTTCTAATAATGTTCTAATCTATTCCTAGGCAATCATGCTGGTACAATCAGTCATCGATACGGACAAAGTTCCAATGGACTTTACTATATGGGAATTTAGGTAGTGTAAACATATTTTTGGCACATTGTCCGTGTCGATATTAATTTTAATACCTTGATTGTACAAGGCACCTAAGTTTCGTGTATCTCTGTCACTCTAATATGACAACGTTAGATATTAATTACGTCAATAATTTTAACCATTTACCCTATTTGCATATTTCACACAAAACATATTGAGAACATTTCAATGACGTATATTTATTTTTTATGACCCAAACAGGCCAATTCGAACGTACACTGACATCAGAAATGACATCTAAATGATGTCATTCAACTATCTAGCATTTCACTCGTACTTGTTCGTGTACTGGAGCGAGCGAGACGCACGATAACTAAATGACATCATTCAGATATCAGTTAACAGATTCATTCGATATCCTGCGATTTGTTTAAAGTTGTACAAACAAGTAAATCGAATTTAAACTGTTGTGAGACATACTAAATTTAAATTTTGTTTTCTTATTCAAGTTTTAATTTAATAGGTAAGTACACAGAATGTTAACATCATGAACACTTTAAAAACAAATTAATAACCAAACCCACTTAATAATTTGATGACAACTTGATAGCGGCATTAGCCAATCTATAGGTATCTTATGCTTTTTTGTTAATAAACTTCTGTCAAATTTAACAAGTCATTGTTTCATCTTTTTTACCCCAATCGGTCAATTTGATATTTGTATATTTTTTTTATACTACGTCGGTGGCAAACAAGCATACGGCCCGCCTGATGTTAAGCAGTCTCCGTAGCCTATGTACGCCTGCAACTTCAGAGGAGTTACATGCGCGTTGCCGACCCTAACACTCCTCTCCCTCGAGCTCTGGCAACCTTACTTACCGGCAGGAACACAACACTATTAGTAGGGAGGGGAGTAGGGGTTTATTAAACAGAGACAAAAATTTACAAATTTCTACTAACTTTATCGAATAAGGAGATAAAGACATATATATGTCTGCGGTACAGTCATATTGCCATGATCGGTGACATGGTTAGATGGGCTAATTCAGTTATAATGGATTAAGTTTACAATGGGTAATTGATGCACTTAGCGTACAGTTGGCGGGGGAATACGTCGCCATTAACATATTGCATAGGTACAGTCAAAAACAGCTGCGATAGTGTGAGAAAGGATAACAGGACAAATCCTTGCAAAGCCGTCAAGTTCGCTTACCTTGTTTCTATGCTAAAAAAACCGGACAAGTGCGAGTCGGACTCCCCCACCGAGGGTTCCGTACAAAATGAAGTTATTTTTTTATTTATTTTTTACAAATTTTTCACAAAAACAAATAACTACGTAGAATAAAAAGTATAAACGAATTGTAGTAAAATTAAATGTACGAAACGAACCTAAAAATGTCGCTGATCTTATCCATATTAGTCTCCAACAGCTTGGTTTTCTCTCTATCCTTCATCCGCAGTATTTCCGTCCTGCTCTTCATCTCTTCCAGCTTCTGTCTCAGTTGCTCTAGGTTCTCTCTCTGTCGCACTTCCACTAACTCGTTGAAATCTTTACGATCAGCTGGAAAGAGATTTTTTTGTGCATTATTTCCAGTTTAATTTAATAGGTCCAGTTTCATTTGATTTTGTTCTTGAAAAATACACAAAAAAAAACATTTCGTACTTCGTGAATGTGATTATAAAATTGTAAGGCAATTGAATAATCAACCCAATTCCATTTGCTATGTATTTTGCACCCTACATTTTGCACTCTTAGAGCCCTGCGGGCGCAGCACGGTTCCATTTTTATCGTCTGTCACTATGCCCGTCACTTTCGCACTTACATACTTGTTTCAAGGCAGGGTCGAGAAATGTGTGCAATCTGGGCTATAACTGCGAAAATCGAAGATCGCGAATTGCGGGCATCTTTCTCTGTCCCTCTAATTACGCCTGAATTGGAGTATACGAGAAAGATGCCCGCAAACGTTGACTTTCGCGCTTTATTTCTACTGAATAAAGACACTTA
Organism: Cydia strobilella; assembly: GCF_947568885.1. Classification (NCBI taxonomy): domain Eukaryota; kingdom Metazoa; phylum Arthropoda; class Insecta; order Lepidoptera; family Tortricidae; genus Cydia; species Cydia strobilella. Next base: position 1,405,961 of record NC_086060.1, read on the forward strand.
CCAACTCTGGTGTTGCGGGTCTCCGTGGGCGACGGTAATCGCTTACCACCTAATAAATATTCTTTATTGTGCACCATACAGTTAAAAATACAGAGAAAATGAAATACAGTTAAACAACAGCTAAGCTAAGCTACAGCAACAGGTAAGCTAGGTAACAACAGGCGGTCTTATCGCTAAGAAGAAATTTCTTCCAGACAACCTTTGCCGCTGGTCTGACTGGCTAATTTTATTCGTCATGCTGGTTTGCCGACAAAAAAAATGACTTGCCAGAGTATAAGTGACCAATTTACCGATTTCCCGTCGGATTTTTCCAAGTTCCTTGCTCAGAACGATATTCTCCGCGCAGAAATCAGTTAGCAGCCGGTATACGGAGAAGTTTTCTTGCTCGGTCTTCTCGAACGCTTCTATTATTTTCTGTGCGTTAGTCTCCTGGGCGTAGTTCTTAAAAAAAGAATGTACAGTTAGCAGCAGGATAACAGAAGACAGATGTGAAAGTTGCGGTAAGTTTCCAAAAAACGTTGAAAAATTGGAAGTTTAAGAAAAAAATCACAGGGAACAAAGGAACTTTCATTTAGGAAATTAAACGGAAGATTTCGATTCCCATAATACAACATTTTGTTGTGTACGAAATTTTTCTATGAGAAAATTTGGTTTCTTACGGCACATCTGTAATAGAAGATAATACCTACTCTCAAAATGTCTAATAAATTAGCCAAAATGGTAATAATCTTTCTTCTTCTTCCATAAAACACCCTTACTTACCTCTATATCTTTAAGCAGATTGGTGTGGTAGTCCAACTCCTCCTGCCACTGCTCTTCTTTCTTTCTCTGCATCTCTTCTTGCTCTATTTCCACACTCTCATTAACTCTCTTCACCCCCTTCGCAGCCAAGAACTTGTACGTTTTCATCTCATGGTCATACGCTTTTTGGAGGTCTCGCATTTCCTGAAATAATAAATAGTTCAAGGCTTAATACTTATTATTTAAGGCGAGACATGGTCGTTCTATAGAATTTCGGCCCTTATGACCGCCATGTTACCAGCTCTCATCAAAATAAGTCAAATTTATCCTGTCTACCTTAATGCCTTTAAAATCTATTATCGTTTTCATATACGAGTACGATACGGCTCGCGCTTATTGAATTGTTGCGCGCGAAATACAACGCGAGTTTAGTAGCTCTCTCTGTCTGAATTCCGAATCCAAAATTCACAATAGAGTTCAAACCTGCACTTGTATCGTCTGATCCACACGCCCTTTCTCCGTCAAAGACCGCAGTTTGGTGCACCACTCATCCCGCTGGTCGTATGCCACTGACGATGACTCGAACAGGTCTGTAAGGAACTTCTTTCCTTTGCAGAGAGCTGATAACATCTTAGACCAGTTCTGGTTGAAGATGGCCCTGCGGATGAAGATGAGAGAGATGGATCACACGAATGTCAATGATAGAGGACTTTAAGAGCTATATGACACCTAGAGATATTCATACCAACGGTTTCGTACGTACTGAAAGCAACATCGGTTATGTATATTCTGATAGTGTCTGGTCCACATTAAGTAAATGTTGCACTCACTAGGTTGACCTAGACTGAACTGCTAGGCTTAATTGAGCTGGCCACGTATCCCGAATGCATGCTCAATGGTCAAATTAGCTATCGTATCGTATCGTGGAGGGCCAGACTGAGAAGATGGTAAGACGACTTGGACTCATATTGTGGCGACCGGCGGGAGCAAGCGCAAAGTCGTGACGAGTGGCGGAAAACAGAGGTCTTTGGCTTACAATGCGACACAATGTAGCCTATAAAAAAATTACAACCTTTGTGTTATCGTAAGCTTCTTAATTCTCACCTGTCCTTAAGCATATGCTCGATCTGCTCGCGTATCTGCTTGTTCTCATGCTGCACAGCGTTGAAACGGCGGTTGGCTGTCTCCAGCTTATTCTCTGTGGCCACTAGACGAGTCTCTCCTTGTTGAGCTCTCTCTTTCAACTGAAATAAAACGGGGCTTTAAATGGACGTATACCAACTCGAAATAAGCATCATACTAGGTCTAGTAGAGGATGAGTGCACCAAAAGATCGATAGCTGCCAAGTTGTGTAACACTGTTAGTAGGGCGTGTAGCTCCATGCAGAGGGCAGGCCGGCCGCTTGACTTTTGACCGCATCACATGTAAGGATTTCACTGTATTGGTCACGGTACATCAGTCACCTATTTGACTGTCTTGGGAGTTTTTTGGCTGCAGCAGTTTTATTTCATCTGTCACTAGACAAGCCAAATTAAATTATACAACGGTTTAGCAGCTCCATCAGGTTTTTGCAGCAGGCTCTTCAGCTGTTCAATCAGCATAATTCGACTTAGACAAAACAAACTTCAGTAACTATACTAAACTTCTACAAACTCACCTTGCCCATGAAAGCATCGATTTCTAAAGCGAGGTTTAGACTAGCAAGAACTTAATTGCATGCAATTTTCATTACATTGCGGTATCTGATAAACAATTTTAATGCAGTTTACCTTAGTAGTCGGCAATGTAACGTAAATTGCATGCAAGTTCTTGCTAGTCTAAACCTCGCTTTACTGAAGCTACAGGTTTTTACACCAAGCTCTTCAACTGTTTCATTATAATTATTGGCCCTATCAACAGGCAAGACAGGTAACCACTAAACTTCAGCAAACCTTGCCCATAGAAGCGTTGACGCGCCTTTTCAATTCCAGCAAGTTTTTGTGATCGCGCTGCAGCAGTCCTTCCAGTTGCTCCATAAGGATTATTCGACCTGCCAACAAGATAGTTCTGTAGAGAAATAATGAAAACATGCCAAGCTAGTTCTAAATTCATTAATTTAAAAATAGTTATTTATATGCAACAATAGAGGAAAGTTGGTTTTTCTTGCGAGTGTTTATTTTGAGTCCCGAGAAAGCGAAATATTCTAAGTTAGAATCTTGAGCGTAGCGAGGGACTCAAAAACACGAAATGTAAAATAACTTTGTTCTCGTGTTGCACATATAATTTTTCACCTCAGTAGTGAGAACATACTAAAGGTTCTAATGTATTTCGAATTACACAGAATAATACAGAAAAGAAAATAAATAAATTTAAAAAAAAAACAATTTGTAATAGAAGTATGAATCGGCAGTTCATTGGCCTTCACTAAATTAAAAAGCTACTTTGTTTCACTCCCTGGAGTGACGAAAGTAGGTTTGTTCGAGCTGCTGAGGTGAAAAAAACATTGCACATTTCTGAAGGCCGGTTTGGGCAATAAGGCTTTCGTACTATATCTGCTCAACTGTGCTCTCTACTTTACAGCTGTTAGGTCTACAGCTCACAGAGCCACTAGATTTATTTATGGAAAGTCCACACCATGATATGCATGACTATTTTAAGTTTAAGTTTTCCAGTAACCCTTTCAAAAGGTTTTATTAGTAATATAATATGTGCCTAAGTTACACTCAATAAAATGAATAGACATACTCTCACACTGGTGTTCTGTTTTCTCTCTTAGCAACAAGGATCGCTGCAGCTCCGCCTTCATTCGCTTTTCGTTCTTCTTGTGCACACCAGTTGTCGCGATCTGAAAAGATAGGATGCGCTTTTGTAAGAGGTAGGGGAAGTACGGACAAAATGACAGGGTCTTTTGTTTTTAACTCATACATCTTTATATAAAGTAATTATAATCGGATTTAGTTGTTAATATTCATCATTAGTTCATTGACTAACATTAACACATTTTGTCCATATAAGTAGTATGGGTAAAATGCCACGCCAATGGACAATGGACATAATGGCATACTAAAATTCTAAGGACACAGTTCACATAAAACAATTGGTCTTCTTCAAAGCATTAGCACATGAAACACGAGCCCAACGAGACCGAGTAACCAGTATTCACCAGACTTAGAACGGAATTAAAACTCATGGAATGAAACAAAATGAAATGAAATCATTGCAATTATAGTATATGGACATTTGTCGTCATCATCTGTATGAAATAGCCTATGTCGTTTTGTCCAGTGTATATGTGTATGTGTTTTGTCCAAATGTAAACAAGACGCTTTAAAAATCGTATTTAATTAAAATAACTGTGCATTCTATTAAAATTAAGACAATCACTATCTAATGTCTCCAGTCTCCAGTTTCCAGTTTTAGTACAAATAATCACAAATTACTACACACAATCATGAAAATTGAAGAAATCCATGTATAAAATAAACTTTTGTGGGCACCGAAACGTTCATACTCATACTCATATATTCCATGGTAGGTACCGTTCACACTCATTACTCCAAAGTGAATAGTCTAATGGCGCTGGGTGTCTCACAGAATTGTAAAAATGGCAGCTGTGTCGATAAACTCACTACAGTCCGCCAATTTCGAAATAAGACTGTGCAATTTTGTCCATACATGTCATTTTATCCGTATTTCCCCTAATGCCAGTCAGTCCGACTTGGCGAGCAACTCGTTTCTCTTTACCTTCAAATCTTCCTTCATACTGCGGTAGTCCTTACGCAGCTGGCGCAGCAGGATATCCTGTCTTCGGAACATCGGGTGCACCCCTACTGTTCTGTGGGCCCGGTCTCGTTGTATTATCCGGAACTATAAGTAACCAATAATAAATACATAAAGTCAATGTGGGGACCTGGGGACGAACATCTATCAGATAAGACCGTCTGCAAGCTCTTCTGAGCGTTTATTAATAAAAATGCCACTTTTTTTATACTACGTCGGTGGCAAACAAGCATACGGCCCGCCTGATGTTAAGCAGTCTCCGTAGCCTATGTACGCCTGCAACTTCACTTTTATTAATTTTGCATTTTTACATAAATTTTGTATCATTTCTACTTAGAATCACGAGCTGTTTCGATCCTCATGGGATAAAAAAATGTCCCAAGGTTTTTTCCTATTGTGTTACCATTTCCCCATATACTTTGTAGTATAAACACAAACGTAACAAAAAGGAAATTTTGAAAAATGTATGGAAATTTTTGGGAAACTTTTTTTCTGTACGGCAGCGGAGTCTTAGTAAATTAGGGCCCGTTTTTACCCTTTGGGTACGGAACCCTAAAAATGGTAACGTACCTGTCTTTGTAACATTAAATGCTCATCTTCTTTCTTCTTCATAATCTCCTGGTCATTGATCTGTGTTTCCGTCTGATTGTCCATCTTGATATAATTAAACGTAAAAAATGTGTACAAATTTAATATGACAATTTAACCAACTAGATTTTATTAAAAGGTTTTGACGTAGGGTAGACCGATGTAAATTGGATCACAGGGCTAATCGGACTAAGATACATATACATATATTCTAGGAGTTGTGTTCTGACGCTCTGTGATATCACTGTATATGTACTGTGTCTTTAGGCCGGCTCTAAAAATATATATTTATTAATTCTTATATGTAATTAAAAAAATTAAAAATTTACCGCTTCGGGGCAGGATTCGAACTTGCTACCTTTTGGAACATCGGTCCAATCGCTCTAAACGAACTGAGCTACCGTCGCTTACTAGAGGCAAGCCTATTATTCTATTCTATCTTTGTCTTTACACGCCTTAGGGAGACACGAAATCTGGCCCGAAGCGGTGAATTTTTCGATTTTTCCTTTCGGTAAATTTTTTTCAATAGTACCCTAACACATCTTTAGGGATAAGACCGCCTTGTTGTAACCTATAGTTGGTCAAACCAAATTGTCAGTAAATAAGAACAAAAAAAACTATACTCATCCTTTTCTTTTGGGTGCTAGTACAAGATGCTCTTTGTAAGACAAAGATAGTATGATTCTCTCTGTCTATGTTTGAAATAAGACAGTCCTTTGACAAACTATAGTTAAAATCTTTTTCAAAATTTTCATTGTAATTTTACATGTAAGATGTATTGATATTGGTGCAAAGTACACTGTGGTATCACAACTTGCAGCAATAAGAAAGGCGATGTGTGTAATGACCAATGCACACGTGTTTTATACGACGTTTTCCAACACACGCGAGGAAATAAAAAAATATTTAGAATAATAATAAGAATAGAATAATATTTATTCAGGCAACACATCATTATTACATTACAAAGCTACATTAACAACAAGAAAAAAAAACAAAAGTGAAAAAATTTACTTACCTTATTGCTTGCAGAACTAATTGCTTACGATAAAAAAATAGTTAAATTTTTTGAAATTTGAAATACCTTAGCGTAGCGTATGGGTTCAGTGCGGGATGCAGGATGGGATACTAGGGATAACTAGGGGAATTAAACCTTCTATTTGATCGGGGTCCGGTTTCAACCCGGATTAGTTGCCGGGTGGTCACGTAATGACGTTTTAACGTCGTCGCTTAACCCTTTGGCTGCCATAGTCAGACTGACGCGGCTTCAGCCAAATATCACAGTCTATAAAACAATACAGTAATTCGACGAAGCCGTCTAGACAGAGGGCAATCGTGCGGGGTGTGAGGGGCGAGGGGTGTACCGCGCGCACCCGAGCTACATACATCGCCATTGTTAGTAGCTCGGTACTACTTACAGGGCTAGCGTGTCTTGTGTCAAGTCTTGGGCAGTTGTGTAAAAGTCTGTGACAACCTCACTGTGTTTTTCTTGTCGGCATTTACGCAAACATCAAAGGCGTCGGTCCACTGAGTCCACTGTGCCCTAGATAGGGATATAGTTTTCTACATGCCCCTACAAAACCTCGTGGCCTTGACGTAGTGCAGTAAATCACCGGGCACAATATTACTGCCCTTGGCCTTTCAAGGTCATTGGTCCTTCGATCCGGATCAGAAAGCTGGGACAGATTGCAACCTCCCTGAAGATTGATTGTTACTTAAACCGTATTTTTAACTTTCCCACAGTCAGAGCACAATATTAGTGCCCTTGGCCTTCCACTCAAGGTCGATGGTCCTTCGATCCGGATGGAAGCTTGGATGGACAGATTGCAACCTTCCTAAAGATTAATTGTTACTTCAGCCTTGACATTACGCCGTATTTTTAACTTTGCCTAAGAAACAATCCGATATCGGAACCCTTAGCCCTGTAATGATTTAATGCATCGAAATAATTAATCTAAATCTTTAAATAAACTATAGATAAAAGTCAGTAAAGATTACGACTAGAGGTATGTACTCCTTAGTGTAAATTTCATTCGATAACGTGACAAGCGTTCGCGTTTGCGTTGTCTATTTTTGTATGAGGTTTTGAACAGCGCGCCAAGCGGGACGTTTTGGAAACTCAAAATCCCATACAAAATGACACTTAACGCAAACGCGTACGTCATGTCACGCTATCGAATAAAAGTTTACACTAATTACACTAGGGGTAAAGATCTCTAGTCGTAATCTTTACCGGCAATTATCTATAGTTTAATAATCGCACTTAAACTATCGTAAGACATATTTCAAAATATTTATCAGTACGGTTTTTACTCACTATTATTTTTAGTCGCTTTTGTTTCGGAGTGCACGACGTACAACCGCCGCGGACACTCGTGCCTGAGGATGGATTCCCAAAGAATCCGAAACATGTCGCCAAAAGTGACTAAAAATAATTGTTAGTAAAAACCGTACTGATAAATATTTTGATCTATAGTTTATTTAAAGATTTAGATCATTTCGATGCCTAATACAAATCTTGGTATTAGACATCGAAATGATTAATGATTTAGATCATCATTTCGATGCCTAATACAATTTTTTGTATTAGGCATCGAAATGATTAATCTATTCTAAATCTTCCACAAAATTCAGAATAGCCCGGACGCACCGTACCAGTTTTTTCACAAAGCACTCAAAGCAGTTAAGACCACAAAGGTGAGAGGTACCCTGTATAAACCCTGGAAAATAAGAAATAAAAACTGTCCGTCGGCATCCTGCTTCCTTATTACTGAGGGATGGGAATGTATCGATAGAGAAGTGTCGATAACCTGTACCGATATTGTTAATGTCAACCAGCGCCGAGACGCACACATAGAAAGGTTAGACGGAAATGTTTTCTGTCTTTGCCGTGCAAGGCACGCAGCGGCCCTAGTGCCGCGTGGTGTAAACTTCGCCGCGACTCGCGATACTATATACATGATGACTATTGATGACAATGTTTAACCGGTAGATGGAGCGCTTATTAAATTTTGGAATGTTTTAAGTTATATGGATTACAGATAGTACGATCGAGTGTAAATTAAAATAAGTTAATTAAGAGGATGGGGATCGGAATTATTGTAGGGTAGGCAGTGTCTTTTTGTCTTTATTAAGTGCACGCCACTGACCAGCGGACTTAGCACGGTAGCATTTTTATCGCCTGTCACCATGCCTGTCACGTTCTAACAAGTATGTAAGTGCGAAAGTGACAGGCATAATGACAGGTGATAAAAATGCAACCATGCTGACACCGCAGGTAAATACAATACGGGATTATTGTGTCTATTCCTTATTTCTCAAAAACGATTGGTCTGAACGCCCTCTACGTTTTATTCTCCAAGCAGACTTTTATCACTAGATGACGGGAGCTTTTGTATTGTAGCCATGGATGTAAGTAAAGGGAGGTAGATATGGCACCCGGGGCTCGATCGTGAGCCAACAAACATAGGTACTGGAACCTATATTGAGTAAGTCGTACGGCTGACACCAATGTATCAAGATTGTCACAATCATCTACTAAATATTGCCTGCATTTTAGTTTTGTCAGCTATGAACGTCACGCGTCTATTATTAATAAAAGGTTTGCTTGTAGGTTTGTTACAAATTTTTAAGTGCATTTTAGACCTATGTTCGTAACTTTTTCTACTGTATAAATCTGTTAAGTATTAAATGCCCTCCTCCCCTAAACAAAAACCTGTCCCTTCAAAAAATCTCTACCTTTGGGCTGATAATCTAGATATATTTTATCGACATCGATAATTCAATATTCAACCTTCTCCCTCACTACACTAGTACAATCAGTACCCAGTGAATTAGAAACAAACAAACGCTGTGGCTCGCCAGCATTACGAGCAACAAAGTTATTTTTAATTAGGCTTCCAGCTTCATTTATTAGGGTTCCGTACCCGAAGTGTGAAAACGGAACCCTATTACTAGGGCTCCGCTGTCCGTCCGTCTGATGTCACCAGGATGTATCTCATGAACCGTTATAGCTAGACTATGGGACCAACCCCGAAATCGCGATTTTTTTTGTCTGTTTCATACATTTTGGCTGGTCCATTTTCTATGGGAGGGTAAAAAATATTTTCGCGATTTCGTGGTTGGTCCCATAGTAAAAGTTGCTCGGTATAATCCCAAAACCTGCCTGGCAACGGGAATACACTTATTTTTTAGCCACCCTGTATACAGTGTGGAAATAATGAATATATGGGCCCTGGAGGGAAAATAGGTACGTCAAAACCTTAAGATAGCTCATTTTGCTTAAAGGAAACATTCTTTTATTTTTGAAAATAAACAAATCTGCATTCATTTTTAGGGTTCCGTACCCAAACGGGACCCTATTACTAAGACTCCGCTGTCCGTCTGTCTGTCACCAGGCTGTATCTCATGAACCGTGATATGAATGAGTGATATAGACAGTTGAAATTTTCACAGATGATGTATTTCTGTTGCCGCTATAACAACAAATACTAAAAAGTACGGAACCCTCGGTGCGCGAGTCCGACTCGCACTTGGCCGGTTTTTCATTTATGACCCTTCTATAATGGAAAGCCACAAATGTTCATGCCAAGCTTAACTTCGATTGTATGAGCGGCTTTTACGCGGAGGGTTCGTATGACTTAAGGGTTTAAATAAAAAAAATAAGTTTAGCTTTACTTTTATTATCAGAGCAACAAGAAACAATAAACTATTCAAAAATAAATACTTCTAGAAAACAGGTTATCGTGATTCTAGCTTATTTTACAACATTCAAAATATTAAAGATTGATTTTTGACAGCTGTCGTAGTTTTGTTCAAAATATGTGCACGTAGTGCGTGCGCCAAGTTTGTTGATTTGCCACTTTGTACTTATTATACAATACAATACTCTTTATTATAATTATTATGACAAAGTGTATTCTCATTTAACTTATTTCTAAATTCAAAATTTTCTTGGAAATAAACTAAATGTCAATTCCGTTTAAATGCAATAGGAATGAGTAATGTTACTTTTTGAAAAATATTTAAGAAATTAAGCCATATTAATTATACACGTATAATATGTACCTATATTGCTTATTTGTGCAAAAGGTCACTTCGGATCTTATAAACTAGGTATGATAAGATAAGCCTTAAGACTACATAATTGTATTACTATTTGACTCCTTTGGTAAAGAAAAGATAAGTTTAAATTGATAATGCGTGTATCCCAGATTTTTTTACACCTTTCTTATACAGGGCGTAATAAATAGTATTCTCACAAAAATATTACTTCCATAGATTACTGTTTTTATTTTATTTTTATGCGTCTAGTTTGTTTCGAAAACTATTTTTATAGGTATTATACCTACTGTTCGTGTTCTATAATTGTATGACATTGCTTAATTTATTAAATAGTACCCACCGCCATATACAGGTTCATGGCTAAAAAATAAGTGCATTCCCGTTGCCAGCCAGGTTTTGGGATTATACTGAGCAACTTTTTCTATGGGACCAACCCCGAAATCGCGAAACAAAATTTGGGTATTTCATAAATTTTGGCTGGGAAATATGGGAGGGTAAATTTTTTTTTTGCGATTTCGTGGTTGATCTCATTGTAAAAGCTCAGTATAATCCGAAAACCTCCTTGGCAACCGGAATGCACTTATTTTTTAGCCATCCTGTATGTGTCACCGTAAAATCGTAAACACTCGTCAGTTTAGAATCTCGCTAGTTAAATAACTGACGATAGGGAGAGATTACAAACTAACCTAAACTAACCTACGTTCGATTTTAAACTAACGGATTCACAATCTTACGGTGTCATGTGTACAACGAACAGATGTATAATCAAGATTCGGTTTTCTAAAAACCGTTCGTTGCGTCATTTCGACACAAATCGTACACATCTAAAATTGTCAGAAATATAAATAGTATACTAGAAGACATATAGCAGAAATAGGCATCTAAAATAGAACCTGTTCGATGGCTGAAGCGTAGTTAACTGGTGAAATGTCGATATCTGAAACGATATAAATTAAAAATGTTAGTTAGCAAAAATGGGTAAAACCGCTGCTTCGGACATGACTCAACCTTGTGACCTTTTGAAACACCGGTCCAATCGCTTGCTTATAAGAAGCGGACATGTTTTCCATTCCTTCCTTCTGGTACCTAACCTACCCGTAACACATTTTTATTAACAATTTTTTGGATAGACATAATTTGTCAAGTAGTGGTTTTGCAATACATTTATTTGAAACATTTTTTGAGTACATATTTTTTGACAAAATATTTTTTTCCAGTAATTTATTAGACAAAAATAAATTTAAGCGAACATTTATAGTCTAAGTAAAACATTTGAAAAAAAAAACAGTTGGTCTTATAAAAGTTGCTAAGTAACAGTTAGGGAAATGATCACTTGACGGATTGTAAGTTTGTGAAATGTTTATATGGGAAAGATTGAGTTGACAAACGTGCAGTTGGTGAAATTTGGTTGGGAAACGAAATTTGGTCAAAATTTTTTCGGTAAATCAAAAGGATCCCGCTATTACATGTTCCATGAACGCCACGTCTATGCGGCGAGTCATCGTGAACCTTGTCGCAATGCAGGAAGGTTGATATGGGGCTGTAGTAGCGCGCGTCATTTGATGCCTCTGGCGGTCAAAGGGTAAATAATATTTAACTTACCTTTACTTTTCCTTCTCGTCTTTAATCTCTGTGATCTTCGCGGGCTGAGGGTTGTTCTTCCAGATGTAATAAGATAAATAAGAGGCATAACCCAGCCAAGCCAGATATGGCAGCATTATTAGTCCAGCCGTCTTGTTTACGCTAGCGAATGAAATTGTGGTGATTGTCGCCGCTCCGGTGAGAACGCCGATTTCTATGAAAGCCTGGAAGAGAGAAATCCAATGAAAACTCAGTTTAAAATTAAAACTAGAATTGCAATTTAAAATTAGAATTGCATATACTTGGGAAAATTCGACCCACGCTGCCGTGATCCGGGTGGCCGAGCGGTTTTAGGCATCTGCCGCGATTGCTGAGGACGTTGGTTCGATTCCAGCCCTGGGTACTGGAGGCCTTGGTCACTTTTTACTTTGTTTATGACATTTATTTCGGTTTATAATTTATATAGTAGTGTTTCTACTCGAAAAAACACAATTAAAATATTTTCATGAAAATAATTTAATTACTTTCCTAATAAGAACCTTATTTTATTTTATTTTATTTATTTAAGGTTTACCAACAATTGTTGACATCGATACATTAATAATGTACTAAGCTAAAACATGTAAGGAGTGGTGTCACAATTACTTACAGGTAAACACCGCATGCATAACAAATATAAGTAAACAACTATAGTAATACCTAAATTTAAACTTATTTTCTAATTATTTATGTTTCTAATTGTTTGTGTTTTAAGAAATATTTTCGGACAGATGTTATAAATTTATTTAGTGGGTCACAGTGCATATCCGCCTTGTCGCAGCAACCATTAGCTATTTTACATAACCTGCATACTGGAGAGTTAGTGCCTGAAACTGTTCTTCTAAGCGGGGCGTAAAGAGGGGTGATAGCGTTACGGGGGAAACGAGATGGAGCACGAAAGTTCAACAACGTCAGCAGTTGCGGACAATCTATTTTGTGGTTCACTAACTTGTACAAAAAAGTTGCATCTAAGAGCGTCCGTCGGTCTTCTAGGGAATCCATCTTGAAATATTGCAGTTTCCTTTGATAGGATATTGATCTTTTAGCCATAACACGTGCCTGAAAAGCTAAGTGACGAGTGAACCTTTTTTGAATACGCTCTAACCGCAATGAGTGAGTAGCATAATGCGGCCGCCAGACAACGCTGCAATATTCCAAAACACTCCTCACCAGACTATTATATAGCAATATTTTGGTTGCGCTGCGCCTAAATGATCTAGTGTTTCTCATGACAAAGCCCAAAGTCTTAGATGCCCTCTTGACAATATTTTCTATGTGGGGGATAAACGTTAATTTGCTGTCGAAAAGAACTCCAAGATCGCGAGTGTTCTGAGCTTCGTTTAGTTTGTAACCGTCTATATGGTAGTCTGACTGTGTTACATTTTGTTTTCGAGTGAATTTCATATGGATACATTTTTTGATATTAATGTGCATTAGGTTATGCTTACATTACTTAATGTACGTATACTGACCAGTTTGAAATCCTTAAGGCCGAAGAAGATAGGCGTCCACGCCCAGTTAAGTAGTAGCTGGCTTCCGTACAACGTCAGAGGGAGGACGGCACGCTCTGAAAATAAATAGACAGAAATTTTCAAAATCAAATGAGAGAGGTATTTTATTTGCTTAAATATGGTAGTTAGATCTAGATAACTCTGCAGTCTGCAGCAATTTGGATAGCATAGACTGTGCAAGTGTTATTTATACGTCATAATTTTATTCTACAATTAGAGTGTAAATTGATATACGTATCATTTTGGCATAATTTTTAGACTAATTTGGAGTTTGGTGTCATATTGATGGAATTTTTTTGCTAAAAAATCTTTAGGCAAAAATACACGTCATTCAATTACTCAATGCCAGACAGTTTGAAACGTTTAAGTAAATCCATCATTCGCGTGATATATTATCTTTAGATAAAGAACCTGCCTAGTGACTAAGGTTACTAAACTACATAGTTGTATACAAAACTGTAAGCATATATGTATCTTTTACTACTAAATAAAGATATTTTGTATTTTATATCGGTTTTATATCTAAATGTGACGTTTTCAATCAAGAGGTACCACATTGCCGCTTAACATAAGGACGAAAATTACTTGTATCTTTATACGAAAAACCTGTCAGCTTCCTTATGGCAAGCGACAATGTGGTACCTTTTGATTGAGAACGTCACAAGTGTTTACATAATGCATCCAGCTACTAAGTAAACAAATAAGAGCTAGGCAATGTAATAGTCAAATTACAAAATGTATACTTTAGGTACTTAAAGGCCAGAAATTTCTATATTTTAGGAATTTAAAAAGTTCGAGCTTTGCATCTCTTTTCTTAGTACCACCTTCATTATTCGAGTATGACGTCCGCGTCTCTACGCAAATAAAGGAAATTAACAGGATTTTTGTCTTACGTGTGAAACCATCGCACTCTTCATACACCAGATACGACGCGTATCCCATGCCGCTGTAAAGCACTGTCCATGCCGGCCCGAACACCCATTTAGGGGGGGTGCAAGGCGACTTCTTCAGCTCATCGTACCAGGTCTTCTCGTTGTTGTCCCGTTTGATCTGACCGGCGAAGTATAGGCCGTTCACCCAGCCGCCTACGTTGGGGAGGATTACGGAACCGATCGCTGGCCAGTTTGCCATTATGAAGTCTCTGGGAAACAGAACACATAGGCACTTAACGTCAGTTGAGTCGAACCAAGCTAATATTGCAATAACAAAGTGCCTTGTTCACGTGCTTTACCAAATTTAAACCTGCACTTATTAACTTGGCCATAACCACCACGGCACTACCGTGCGTTAATTTGATCCCATCAAAAACATTACATGTAAAAAGATGCAAAAATAAAACTTTATTTATTTATTTTATTATAGCGCTAGCCCTAATGACATGAAGTTTAAGCAATACACATACGAGTACAATTAACCCTTTAATTCGCAATGATAAGAATACTTTACACCAGAATCAAAAAAATATTGCAAGGTAATTTTCACTTAAACCCAGTTATTTTTTTAATAAAATGATAGTTTGAAACCTAACGCATCTTTGACGACTGAAGTCATTACCAATGCTCACGTATTTTGACAGTTAGTGGCAAAATTGTGCTGCGACAGCAATCGACCGTAGGACGTAAGATAATTATAAAATATTTAAAAATATTTATACCTATAATGTCTATTGAAATACTATTACAACGTGTTATTGAGGGTATGTGCTTTATGTTTTTATGTTTTTCTAACGAAATGGAAACACAACTAAGACAGGACTGGGTTACCATTATGCGTGTTAAGAACGCTTAGCTTCGCGAGATTCTTAGAAATGTACTTAGTGTAACGCATGTTAAGCATTCTTAGCACTGCGCCGCTATTAATAAAGTACATTCTTGTTGGGCTGTTAAGTAATTTTAACATTGCGAAGATAAGGTTAATATGAGAGAAGAAGCAACATACACGGCTTGATGGATCCAAAGGTGGTAGGCCGCCAAAATGGCCGTTTCGCAGCGAGCTCCTCCCAACCCAACGTGCAGGATCGATAGCACACGCGTTTAGGTGACGTTTGCACAATTGCACATCCTTATAATCGGAGGTACTGACCACCGTGCTTCCGCTTACCCTCTGCTAATTCTGAGTAGAATATAGGTTTAGGCAAGCGGCGATCGTCCATTCGGAGAACATGCCCATACCACCTGACCTGACGCTGCATGAATAGTGTCTCCATGCCGTACATCCCGGGAACGATGCAGGACCTCGTAGTATGGCACCTGCCATTAAATCCTAAGTATAGATCTTAGGCATCTTAGGTGGTACGTGTCTAGTCTTTTGATATCTGGCTTTTACAGGCACCATAATGTCTCTGCGCCATACAGGAGGACTGGGATTATTAGGGTTAGGTGGGAGTTTGATATCATGGGATATACACACGATCAGTTAGTCGCCCGAAATTGGCAGCGCCGTATTTCTGAAGCCAGTGTCGTCATCTAGTGGTTTCCCATCTAGATTCAGCGGTGTTGAATCAGATTCAACTCCCCGGGGTAGTTGTTTTAGGATTTGCGTCTAGGAAGCACTTACTACCAGGCCGAATTGTTGCCAAGAGCGGTTTAATGCGTCCACGTAGCTTTGGAGATGCGCCATACTGTCAGACATAAGGCATACGTCGTCAGCGTATAGTATCTCTAATATGGAGACTCATCGCACTTTAGACTTCGCCCTGAACCTTGATATGTCAAAGACACCTTTCTCAGTCCTCACATTTGGTTGCTACAACACTTTAAAGCGTCTCTCATCACCACTGAGAAGTATATGGCAAAGAGTGTATTTAGGTCCCATGACACATCCCTGCGTCACTTCGCCTGTAACCTGGATCTCCTTACACAGTTCGTTTTTATGTTGAACCTGTGCATTCATACCATCGTGGAATTGGTGAATGAGGTTTCCAGTTTTGGATTTCCAGATTTTCGTAGAACAAGCCATAAGGCTGCGAGTGGGACTACATACGACGATACTCAAAAGTCGAAAAAGCCCGAGTCAACGTAGACTACCCCCAGACCGTAAAACAGTATACAACGCTCATATGGGAGTAGGTGTTGATTTAGCTGAAATGTTGGTGGCCCTATATCGGTCACAAACACAAACCAAGCGCTAGTATACGGCTATGTTTTCTCAGGTCCTGGACCTATATGTAAATAATGTCTGGTTGTTGTATCGGCGACAAGTAGGAGCTACTGAAAAAACTATGCCACTAAAGTACAACTACCATTGGAGCTGCTACAAAAACAGGGCTGGGCCGTCCAATGCGATTGTACCTGTCAGAAAAGCAACAGTAGTTCCAAGACCTCTACCTGTAGTTCAGTATAGGTAATAATACACGACACTTGCCAGTGTACACCTCATACGGAAGATGTAGGTATTGCAAAAAGGATACACGAACATGGCTTAAAATGCAAATTGAGATTATGCAGTAGCAAAAAGAAATTGTTTCTACTCTTTTCATGCTGCTCAATAATAGCTTTTTATATAAAAAACTATAAATCTGTTATTTATTTATTATCTCTAAACCATGCGCAATGTCAAAAATACTGGACATTGGTGGCAAATGGTCATATGGTGAAAGTCGGGCAACGTCAAGTATTCTTAGCATATGTTTTCTAGAAGAACATATACAAAATATTTTTATTTTTATTTTTCTGTAGTTTATATTACCCCTAAGAACTCATTTAAGTGCTTGAAACCAGAAAATAATAGAAAAAAAATTTTGAGCATTAAAGGGTTAAAGCATTGTGTGCGATTGCCAAGTCATTATATGTATTAAAAAAAAGAAAGGTATCTAATATTGTTACGGTTTCAACACCCCCTGGCACTGACTAAAATAACCGACTTGGTTTCACATTACATCTCAGAACTTTTTTGTAGTAGAAGAACAGCGTTGCGAGACTTGCATCTTTTTACATGTAATGTTTTTGATGGGATCTCATCTCTTTTTGTAGGCAGTCCTTCTTTTCGTGTACTCATACCCATTCGGTACGTTTACATATACACATCTTCATTCATACTCACAGTCATCGTACAACGTAGTGTGTTAGGTACTTAACCTACGAATTGTAGGAACCGCAAACGTAACTTTGTTATCGCATATATTTATATAGGATTATAAACTTACTTGTGCAGTTATTAAATCTTCAAAACGTGACTGATATTGTAGTATTTTTAAGTTTTTATTGGCTTATTACGCTAAAAACTAATTACGTTTCAAATTTGGAGCTTGTATGTCTGCTAGAAGTACCTTAGAATTAAGATGATCGTGAGTGTGTCAGTGACAAAACTAAGGAACTTTGACATGCATGCAGAGCGTCCATATGGCAAGCGACAATGTGGTACCTTTTTCTTAAAAACGACACATATAGTTATTAATTGTGATTAATTTAATTTAGTATTATTTCTGCTTTTATATTTATATGTTTGTTTTAATAATATTAAACTACCCATACTTGGAAATTAAATGAGATAAATCTCTTTTCCTAATAAGAGTAAGAAAGCCTCAAAACATTTGGAGGACCCGGGTATGTCCTTAAACTGCGTCCGGACCCGGATATGTCCTTAAACTACGTCCAAAAGAGAGGTATGGGCACTGTGAATGACATCTCGCTTTGTGTGGTAGGGCACAGGACAGCGGATGTCATTCCAGATTTAGAGCAGAGCCCAACTGGGGAAATACCTCCACCTTACAGAAAACCGCAGCCAAATAACACTAGACCCTACTCATAGTGTTGTGTTCCTGCCGGTAAGTAAGGTTGCCAGAGCTCAACGAGGGAGAGGAGTGTTACGGTCGGCAACGCGCGTGTAATATCTCCGGTGTTGCAGGCGTCCATAGGCTACGGTAACTGCTTACCATCAGGCGGGCCGTATGCTTGATTGCCACCGACGTGGTATAAAAAAAAATGTATGGTGTAGTAAACTACGGTGGTGTAGGTATAGGAATACATACTTATGTATATGGGCAACATCTTCAAAATACTCCCAATGTATTCCCAACATGTTTAAATAACTATATTATATTCACAAATCAACTTGGTTTTACGGATACCAATCACACACTGAATGATAAACCGATTACATGTTGATTTGAAGCAGATAGATTTTGCACTATTAATACACTAATTATAATCTATATCTATACAAGTTTCATTGGTGTCATTCCCTGTAATTAATAGTGTACAGTCTAAAGAAAAAACGTGCCTCGAAAATCAAGAAAATTTGATTCTCGATCAGAGGGCGCTACTAGCTTTGGCCTACTGTCGTATAGATGGCGTTGACGGTTTCGTTGGTTATTTAACAATTTTAACGCATATCAGTAAAAGAACATGGATGAAAATCATAAAAATAATTAATGCAAATCAAAAAAATCATTTATCCATATTTAAATACATTTTATCGTATTTTTATAAATCTTCATTTTTAGTTTTAAGGTGTGTCAATAGATGATAGATGGCAGTGAATTTACTGGGGTTACAAAATTTACTATGACAGTACCACTCTATCTTATAATATCCTCTTTTCTATGGGGGTGCAATGGGGGTTGCAATTTAGTACTAAGGAGTAGGAGCAGTTTAAAGACTTCTATGAGTTCTATGTAGGCAAAGTTCTGGGCAGAAGCTTTTTAGAAATAAATACTGGGATTAATGAGAAAAAGGTGTGTATTTGCTCAGAATTAGTACCAAAGTTATAATAAGGAATCCCAATTGGTCAAACAACTGAAGAAAACAACATTTATGTAAAAATCTGTGTGACTTATTTGTTGTTGTAATTTTTTTTTTTTTTTGGATTGTTCTGTGTACCTATGTCATTTCTGTATTTGAAAATTTTGTGTGTATAGTGGCAAACAAATAAACAGTTTATCTATCTATCTATCTATTTATTGTGATAATGGTATTCAAATAGTATACCTAACCATTTGAATACAATACATGTGCCTTTAATAAAATGGGGCATTTTCTACGAAAAGGGACCTTATTGTCGATGGCGCTTACGCCGCACAGCGTCGCGCGGCATTGTATTTATATCGGAGCATTGTTTATAATGGCGTAAGCGCCATCGACAATAAGGTCCCTTTTTATAGAAAATACCACAAATAATTGAACTGCAATTAACCATTTTAAAGAAATATAAGATTTAGAATGCTACTACTAAAAGATATAACATATCATATAGCAATCTGTGGTGAGGTGATGTAATGTACTTATGATGTCACTTTTATTTACTGATCTGTGATATTTATATTAACCTGTTGTGTGACGTCACAAGATTTCTCAAGGTAATATTTAGTCAGCAGAACATACTAATTTAGTCTCATAAATTATTTACATCTTTATATCCTGTTTGATTACGAAGTTTTTATAACATACCAATCTAAAATTAGGCAATAAACCCATGGATTTTTTATGACAAAACATTTTTATTAATTTAAATAGGAAATCCCAGAAAAAAATATTATGAATTTAAGTGGTAAAGATTTTCTACTTTTTCTAGTGACAATGCCTCAAATGATGGTCACTAATAAATTTTCATAAACTTATACTATAATGTTTTCATATTGCCTTTGTTATTTGTAGGAAGAGACCTTTAATCATTGTTTTTTAAACCAATAAATAAAAACAATTTCAGAAGACAAAAAGTACCACATTGTCACCTGCTTGTATGGATATCTTCTTAACCCTTGAATGCATAGTGATGTATGTATGTACACAACAAAAAACATATAATTTTATGCATAATTAGGTAAACTCTATTTGGTCCTGTATAATTATTTTGATCGTAAATTAATACGCTTTCCGTTGTTTTATTCAAATTTGCGCAGTATTTAAGTTTAAAAAAATTACATTTCTTTTAACACGAAATGGCGGAAAATTGGGAAAATTTAATGATTTTTAATATGTAATTTAGGCGGTTTTTTCGGGGTTTGTAATTATTTATATTTAAAATCTTTATTATAGGTATATTACAAATAGTATAAATTTCTAATGGTAGTAAGATTTTTGATATATCTTTTACCAATAATTGTATAAATTTACATAAATTATTATTTACCCTATGTAACTTCTAATACTGGTTAAGCAGTGAAAATCGATGTTTTAATTTTTATTTTTATTTTTCCTAGAATCAGTAAACAATTATGTAAGACATATATTAATTCCAGACAAAAAGAAAAAATCATGCATTTAAGGGTTAAAGCATCTTCATGGTACAGTCACACTCTTTCTGCACAGACTACAAATAAGATCGTGTAAGATATTTGTGCGGCCTTCGTTGTGTAACATATTATTGGAGGTGACTGTACTAGCATTTTGTTGACAGCAGACAATAAGTTACTTTTTGCTTAAAATTGGACACAAATATTCACTGCGGTAGGGGGGGTCTAAAGACCTCCTACAAAGTATTGTTAATTAGGAGCTAATTGCTGCAGCGAAGGTGTTAAAGGTAAGTTAGTAATTCAGGGCATCTAACTTATGAAATAAATATAGTGAAGCAGTGCTCATGTGTTGTTAGTTATGCTTGGTTGAGTTTAATTATGGCAGCTGAATATACATATTAATTTTTATATTTCCTTTAATATTATACGATATTATGTTCCAGGCTACCTACTATAGTAATCCACTAGGTATACTATTTATTTTAAATATGCATGTATGGTAGATATTTTATTATTATTAAAAAAAAGTTATATTTTAGACAGAAATCCCGCAAAACTGTTAACAACGTGACAGGCCACGCCTAGTGTAGGAACCGGTACAACCGTCATTGTAAATGCATAAATGTACATAAATTGTCCCTTAGTTTTAAGACCAGTTAATTTTGTTTCTGCCTAATTCATTGTGTACAATAAATGATTTTTACTTTACTTTTTTACAACAGTTTGTCTGCAGGAATCATTTAAACTAAATAAATGTGCTATGTTAGTTAATTAACTGTCACTTCATAATTTGTTAGTAACAGTCCACGTTAATAACTAATGGCTTTATAACTAGGTTAATAATGCATGTTTTGATTAAAATAATGATGTCAATTAAACTTAAATTTAGTATAAGTTTTCAATTTGCATGGCTTTTTAAAGTCTAAATGTGTATGGCTCTATAAATAATAATGTAACACCATTGTATACCACATTTAATGGCAAATAAATATATTTCTATTTCTATTTCTATGTTAAGTTATGGGCCATAACTGAACTTTGTACTTTGTATGGGACATAAAAATGCATTAACTAAATAACTATCCAAATAAAGTTAAAAATAAATAATATAAGGAATATATTTTAATTTACAGACATGCAGACATTGCAACGTCTTTAGATATGTATATCATGTAATAGGTTGATACCTGATATCAATAGGCTGATAAGCAAGATAATTAAATATCTATTGATCCCTCAGAAGTCCAATTACAGATAACGGTACATTCTGATTACATTGCTATTTCAATTAATAACTTACCAGTGTTCGCGAGGCTTCCAAACTGTCGAATAGTGTGATATTAGATAAAATTTTAATCTTACTTAAGTGTTACTTACGTAAGTTCTGCGTTCTGCGTAATGATGAGTAATATTTACATTTACATTCTAAAAATAGCTTGCCGCCGGCAACTTCCAGTTTTTAATAAAG
The DNA here is from genome assembly GCF_947568885.1 of Cydia strobilella. Lineage (NCBI taxonomy): Eukaryota > Metazoa > Arthropoda > Insecta > Lepidoptera > Tortricidae > Cydia > Cydia strobilella. Next base: position 1,427,883 of record NC_086060.1, read on the forward strand.
CGAAATATTTGATAAAACAAATAAGGTACATACCTGTTGATGCACGATATAAAATACCGGTGAAAACTGCAATGAATATCACGAGATTCACGAGAAATAGAAAAATTAGAAAGCTATGTTGTGACTTGTGAAAATCCCTGTGAATGTGACTAGGCGAGAGATTTAAATGGTCTATCGAGATAATAGGGACCAAATACTTTAAATTACTTCTAAATTTGGTAGGTTAAGCTAAGGTTTCTAAAAGTCAGATGCTAATTTTTCGTCCCAATTTACGTTTAGGGTTCTTGATTATGACTTTGCATAACAAATAAAGTCTTTAAGCTCTACAAGCTTGATGCTAAACTTATTAATGAATCACTAAAAGCAAAATTTATTTTTAATATTTGTTATTGGAAAATATTTCTGACAAACAAAAAACTATTTAGTCCAGGTTCGTACATAAATTACATAATAGTTACTTGAAATGGAACGTATATTATCTGCTTGTCACTGTCACTTGATTTGTGATGATGCACATTTTGTTTTGTTTTGGTTACACGAAATAATAGTTCGTATTACAAAGTAATAGGGCCTACATTCGAAACTACAGCTGAAAAGAGAACCCCAGACCATCACATCACACTTTTGTCTGCCGGGCTGCCGGGTGTAGAAATAGCGTAAGTCATAAATTCTACTTTTATGCAATTATTAGCACTAAGAGCCTACTAAAAGCTTCTGATAATAGGGTTAATTATAGGGTGTTGTTTTCTTGTGCGTCAAGGCCGTCAAGTGATAAGGATATCATTTGTTTTGTAGAGCAGACACTGTCTGTTTATTTATTAAAATTATCAGCTGTCAGTGTAAACAAATGTGTTGAAGTTCATTAACATTATTTTACCTCTTGCGCAGTACAGTAATATTTTAAAATAATCATATAAATAGATTAAGTAATTAATTTACCTGCTTATTATTTAAATTCAATCAGGCAGAACAGAAAAACTTCTTATGTCACTAAATCAGTTATTTAGAACATAATTTATTTCATTTTTGATTTAAATATTTTGAAAGTTTTAATATAAGAATAAGAGAATTTCTATTCCTATTCTTAATATAATTATTTGATCTCACAAAACTGACAAGAGAAAATTGATAGTAATTAATGTGGTACATCCTTTTCAGAATAAACAACAATGCCAAACTGGTCAGCTATTGGCGCCATGCTCTTCCCCAACCTCGGGGGCTGGGCAGGAGCACTCACCATGGTGGGACAGACAAAGCAGCCTGACGGCAAGGCCTGGTACCAGACGCTGAAAAAACCAAGCTGGACTCCGCCTAACTGGGTGTTTGGTCCGGCGTGGACTGCGCTGTATACTGGCATGGGGTATGCTAGTTATATGGTATACAGGGATTGTGGTGGCATGACTGGTAAGTAATTGACATATATGATAAATATAATCATCTTCCCTGCAATCTGACCTGATATGATACTTTCAATTAAGTATGGAAATAATAAAGTTTTTTTGGCCAAGAAACAAAGATATTCAATACAGGTCCTACAGGGTATTTAATCCGAATAAGGCAGTGACAAAAAATCAGACCCTACATATAAGTAGTTAAGTTACCTAAGCTAAGTTAGTTCTTTTCTTTGGAACTATGAAGAAATAATTTAACAAGTAGAGCTTCAGCTCTACCAAATTACAGTACACTCATTTTGAGAAAAAGCATAAAGAGTACCTAGAGCTTAGCTTAAGTATTTATTTAAATTTCATTCAATTTTGATACTCAAAAAACATCAATGAAACAATTGAAAATTCTGCAATAGAAATTTAAATCAGTATAAGTTAAATATCCGTAAACCTCTATTGTTTCTTAAACATACTTTTTTGAAATAAATAAAATTATTAATGTAACATAATTCCACTTTCAGATAAGGCTATCCTGCCTATGGCATTATATGGCGGCCAGCTTATATTCAACTGGACATGGACACCAGTTTTCTTCAAAATGCATTTAGTAGGATTGGTAAGATAATACTAACAAAAAATTATTAAGACGAAATAGTTTGTTGAAAAACAGCAGAATGCAGAACTTCTCTGAAAGATGTATTATTTTAGCCAATAACGTTTATAACTTAGCAGTGTATCAACCCATTACATTAAATTAATAGTAATTTCTAATTTTTATGTATTTTTTCCCAGTACATTCCCGGTATCCCGGGTCCTAAGAATCGGTAATTTACGAAAATACTACAAGTTCAAATTGAATGTTTTTGGGAATATATCTAAGCCATATTATGCCCTATATTTCACTGAAAATTCAGGGTTCTAGCTTTAGCCAGCACAAAATTACAGGACGTCGTAAATGGCCTGAATGGCTTCGAGAAAAGGATGGTACGGCCATGCCTCTTTGTTTTGCTCGACTTGGCGGGGGCACGTCGGATATTATTTTACGCCCTTGTAACATGATCTACCTACTATAGACGATGGGCAGTATACATCATAACATCAATAACTAACTTTCAGCCCAGAGTTCAAAAAGAATCTATTTACTTTCAGGCGTTCTTCCACATCGCAGCGCTAGACGTGGCGGCGGCGGCCTGCACCCTCAGTTTTTATGAAGTGAACCCGACCACGACGTGGTTCATGCTGCCTTATCTCGCGTGGCTCGGCTTCGCCACCTGCCTTAATTATTCCATCTGGCAATTGAATAAGAAAGATAATGAGAAAAAGTAATTACCATTATTGTTAATGTTTTATTGTTTGTTCCTATACTTCTAAGTTAATCAAAAATGTGTTCTATTATAGTCGGAGCCTAGCACAAAATACAAAGCACGTTTTTTTAGTGAGTACTAAATTTCCCATCATTCATTTAGTGGTTAATTACTCAGCAAAACACTGATCAATATACGCAAAAATCATATTGAATGATAGAACTAGGTATTGAATAAAAATAGAGTTCAGACACGATACGAAATGGTTAGTTGTTTCAAAAGTGAACCGCAAGGCAGGAGGCCGAGATACTGGAAAAGGGCAACATAAGGTGTAGAGTTAAAAAACAAACAGACGGACCGCAAGCAGGGTATTGAGCTAAAGACCCTAGGATGCCGAAGGGAGCTCACCACGTAAGGCCGAGATGCTGCAGAGCCGCTATTATAGGTTTAAAAATTTACAATGTTATTACTAGTGACTCTGTGAGCTGTAGACCTCGCGTTAGTGAAAAGGACTTAGTTCGTTGAGTACCTAGTTATCATAGTGAACTCACAAGGCGCTTAAGTCCTTTATGCCCATTTCCGCATTTTGAAAAAAAATCCTAAAACTGGATCGACAAAAAACTATTTAATCATAGAATCTGGTCACAAAATTTCACGAGAATTGGTTAAGAATTGCGACCTGTACATACGAAAGCAAAATGCCCGAGTTAAAACGGAGACCTTCATAAAAATTATGGCGGACTAAAAGGTCAGGTTGCGAGCCCTGAAAAGCTTAAAAGTCGCGCCTTCCAGAAGACCAGAAGCATTTCAGCATTTCCAGCAAGTCGCGCCTTCGCTTTAATTTGAGCGAACGCCAAAGGTCGAGTAGCAGGTAGCAGGAGAGCCGAGATCACATTGGTTCCAAGCTCCAAGCCCATTCTAAGCTCTCCCCTCCTCCAGCTCGGTCTTTCGACCTTGCATTGAAGCTCTTTATGCGGAGCTCGGCTTGGTCATTGTTCCAATCCCAAAAATTGATTTTTCCTACCTCGAACTTTGGCTTTGCGCGGAAGAGCGCCGCAATTGGACAATCCGGGACTTTAGCACTATGCAGAGCTCGTCTTGGCCATAGGTTTTGTCCCAGCTCGGCTCCACTGAAGCAAGCCTTTTAAGTCTCTTGGGCTCGCAGAAAACTTTAATCATATTCATAGCCTTAGACATAACCAGCTCTGTTCTTCTGCAGTTCGACCTTAAGCCTCACAGGGCAGCACAACGCAATCGGACGCTCCGGGCCTCCGGCCCTCTGCAAAAAGGCACTGAGAATAGTTATTTGTGCAACAAGAGAGGAAAGTTGGTTTTTCTTGCGAGTGTTTATTTTGAGTCCCGAGAAAGCGAAAGATTCTATAATTGAAGATTCTAAGGTAAAATCTTGAGCGTAGCGAGGGATTCAAAAACACGAGATGTAAAATAACTTTGCTCTCGTGTTGCACACATAATTTTTCACCTCAGTAGTGAGAACATATTAAAGGTTAAAATGTATTTCGAATTACACAGAATAAACAGAAAAAAAGTAAATCCGGACCGGACCGGACCGGACCGGACCGGACCGTACCGTACCGTACCGTAGTATGAAGTTCATGGCCTTCACTAAATTAAAAAGCTACATTGTTTCACTCCCTGGAGTGAGGAAAGTCGCACTTTCCTCACTCCAGGGAGTGACGAAAGTAGGCTTGTTCGAGCTGCTGAGGTGAAAAAAATATGCTTTTGTTTACTTTATGGGTCATGGGGGGCGGCAGAGGCCCAATGGCCCGGGGCGCCAAATTTTTAAATACGCCTCTGCGCACTATATGTAGGTACATAGAAAATATCTATAACGGATTAGATACATTGTATAGAAATTTCCATGAAACATAACACTTTGTAACATTTAATTTTATTGTCAGTGACAAACCGTCAGCAGGTTTTAATTTCCTTAATTTTTAATTTTAACATTTTAGGTTTCCGTACCCAAACAGAACAACAAATACTAATAAATAAAATAAATATTTAAGTGGGGCTCCCATACAACGAACGTGTTTTTTTTGCGTAAAGGTACGGAACCCTTCGTGCGCGAGTCCGACTCGCACTTGGCCGGTTTTTTACAAAGCAATAAAAATTCGAAACAAATTTTCCAAAACCGTGTAGTGTAAGTATGGTGTAAGTTTATTATAATTTTCTGCCTTACGTCAGTTCACACATAAGAACTTTGAATGCCGTTGAAGTTCAGCAAAAAAAAATACGATCGATTCCATTTTGAACATTTTTTTTACCCGACTAAGACAAAGCAAAAGGAGGATTGTGATATTGACCGGTATTTGGTAGTATGTACCTTAGCAACTAAGTTGTAAATGAAAGAAATAAGTAATTGTTAATAAATGTAATATTTTAACAAGTACACATTATTTTCCCCGTTTCATTTTTTTGAGCTCCCCTTGCTGTATGGACGCGTCCTTGTAGATCTGTTTCACCTTTTCCTTTCGCATGTTGTCGCTGAAAAGAAAAACAATATGGTCATTTCTTGACTCAAGACAAAAAGGGCTTTATACATAACTCGATCATAATTCCGTTTCGATTTATTAGCGGAAACCTTAGAGGATTAACCAAACGGAGTAGCCATTAACCTTTTCGACGCCATGTCAAACACAAAAGCTGTCATCCAGACGCCAGGTCATGAAGTGTCAAAACTGAAATTAAACTTTATGCACATGCACGTAGGTCTATGACCGGTTAATCGGTCTTGGGCGTTGAACCTTCGGTGCGTATATATCGGTCACAGGTTAACAAGCGTTCCCCTCTGTCGAAAATAGTCTGCAAATGGTCATACACAATGTATAGAGTGACGTTTATCTGACATGGCTATTTTAAAAATTAGCAGACTTTTTGGCAGGCAAATTACAGACAGAGCGTCTCCGTTGGTTATATCCTCCTAGACGGAAACAGAATCATCAGATAGCAGAGTAGGTTATTGGTCCTCAGTGGCGCCCTCTGTTTTCAGTTTCGATACCTAAGTAATCTGATGACAGAGAGAGAGCTTTACCAGTGTGGCGACACTCCTCCTTTCGGGCATTTTCGGCTCCGTTCGGCTCAGCATTGCTCCGAGCAATTATTAGGGTTGGCACAACTTGACGTCCCTTTGCGTGCACGACCACAGATAAGATAATGATAAGAATTTTGACAACCCTAAATAGCCGAAAGGGATAGTGCCATACACGGTTTTGTATTGTATTTGTACATAATACATACCTCTGTATCTTATTCCTGATCTTGACAGAAGCGATATACGACTTATCCCTTCTTATTTCTCTGATCGCTCCCTTCATTTCTCGTTTGATCTTGTGTTGCAGTCGCTGCCGCTCGGCAGTTTCTCGTGACAGTTTAGAGCTCTTACTTCCGGTAAACCTGTCAAAATAACATCAATTTACAAGTCTTTAATAGAGAAAGATAGTCTTATTGCGATTCCTATAAGAGGAAAGAGAAAATAGTACCATGCTTTGTCCTTATCACCGGCCGGGTGGCATCATAGGTAGGAGGCGATGGCGAAATACCGAAATTTATAAGAGTAAAAGAGAAAAAATCCTATGCTGCCCAAATTGTATATGAATATTCTTTCTCTTACCCCCGGTCGCTCGGTGGCGCGTCTATAACTACTTGTATATACTATGTCTATGGCTAGTGCACATGATAAAGTCAGTGTTTTTTTTTCTGTTACCCGAGACATATTGTTTTAATTTTTATGTTATTTTAAGTTATGCGTTTTTATAACATGGGCGTAAAGTAAAAAATACAACGCAAAAGAGGGCTAGAGAGCGAAAATCTAAAGTTCGATATCTGCCTCTCTTTCGTTATCTAGAAAAAAAAATGAAAATAATGCCTAAGAACAAATATACCAACATACATACATTGATCTTGTCAGTTTAAACTACAATAAGAAATATTCGTCAAATCCTTTGATAACTTAGATGTTAAGGTATAGTCTGGCAAGCCAGCTTTGTCTGTAGGAAGAATGTAGGCGCGAGGGTTCGATCTCCCATACAAGTTTTGTATTTCGAGCCTTTTTCTACTGACGAAGTTGGCTTGCCAGAGTATAGTAAGTGAAGATAAGTTAAATAAATAACTAGATACAATTAAAAATCAATATATACTTAGTACTTACACTTCCTGTATATCCGGTTCATATAACCTCAGCACCTTCGGTTTCGCCTTAGCGTTAGTCAAAGGCGTGTATGTTTTCACCTCCAAAGTTCCCTTCATATATTTTATCGTTTCTTCAATAGCACTTGCTATCTTTTTAGGATACAACTCGACATCCAATCTAGTCAATAACTGAATATGAGGATGAAATATACACTCCTGTGCCTCCATTTCACCACAATGCTCAAAAAACTCCCTCATAATCATTATGGAATTATAAACTATTCTAATTTTAAATCCGTTGTCTATGGTATCTGTCAACAAATCGTTCAAACTCATTTTCCATTCTCCTTTCAATTTCGAACAATCGTCTTCCAAATTTAAAATCTTCGCGTCCTTATGCAAACGGAACGGTGGAACGATTTTTATCGGATTTAAAACGGTCGTTTTAGCGCTCAAATATAGAATGCCTCTGATGAAATTTATTGCAGACGGTACAAATCTTTTTGATAATACCGTGTATTCTAAGATTAAAGTAACTAAGAATAGTCCTCTTGATATAGAATATGCATCTCTAAATCTGCATGAATGTAAAATTTGAGACATGAAAGTTAAAGATGGCGACGTGAGTGGATGCCGGAAATCAGAAGTAGGATACAGGATAGAAATTAATTTGAAAAATATCAATGTATCCATATCCGGTATTCGCTTTGGCTTTTTCCTGTATGCCTCATATTTTTCTTTTAATAATTCTGCAAAGAATTTTCTTGAAGATACTTTATTAATTTGTGCAATGTCATAGAAATGCTTGGTTATGTCGTTAAATATCAAGAAAGATTTCATGAGTTCCCCTTCATTTGTTAGATTAGAGAATAAATCGTTGACATATTGAAGCATGTTTGCGAATAATCTTGATAGTTTGTCTTTGTTATTTTCGCCAAGACTTGGGTCGTAGGTTTTTATTAGTTTTTGAATGGCTGTGGCTTGCTGTGTTGGATTTTTTCCTGATAATAATTCCTGTAAAGAAGAATTTATGTTGTTGGGTTAACTAAAGGTTTATTTCAACATCCAGAATTCAAAAACTTTGTAAATAAAAATGCAGTGCAAAATGTACACAAGGTAAATAAAAAATACATCATCTGTGAATGTTTCAGCTGTTCTATCACAGTTCATGAGATACAGCCTGGTGACAGACAAACAGTGGAGTCTTAGTAATAGGGTCCCGATTTTCCCCTTTGGGTACGAAACCCTAAAAACCAAGAACTTTTGTATATAATTTAGTGTACCAAAAATCGTAGATTTATGTATATTACACTTCCACGTTTGGTCACTACGGAAGGAGGGTTTAACGGTGTTTCTGTTAAAACTATTTAAGTTTATGTTTCCTCACCTTAAAGTTTTCGTATTCTGCAGTCTTTCCTAAATACGACTTCAATTGTTCATCGATTTCATCATCACTTTTATCTTTAGTCTGTTTATTTTCATCTTCACTGTCTGAATCACCGATAAGTTTCTTGCGTTTATTATTTAAAACTTTCTTCTGTACATTATTCTGAGTCTCTTCTGTTTCTGATTTTTCTTCTTCACTTGAATCTTCTTCGCCATCAGAATTCAGTTCAACTTTAGATTTCTTCGTATTCTCATTTGTGTTAATTTTACTTACGTTGGCCATTTCTACGTCATCGTCGCTTTCTCCACTGTATTCCTCATCGGAATCATCAACTTTGCTGTTTTGATTTATTTGCGCACTTATTTCATTAATTTTAGTTTTAGGTTTATCATCTGTCCCTGTGTCACCATCATCAGTTTTTATTTTAGATTTAGCTTCTTTACTTGATATTTTATTAGTTTCTTCTTTTTCGCTTTCTTCCTCACTATCATCAGAACTCTCATCTTCAGATTTTTCAGATTTACTAGTTTTTAATATAGAATCTTTTTGAGGGGTTTTACTATCTAGTTCATCATTTTCGTCTGATTCGTCGGTTTCTTCTTCACTATCGTCTGAATCTTTAAATAATATGCTCTTTTCCGTATCTCCAGAATTTTCTTTGCCATCGCTTACTACTTTTTTATCGCTTTTGGAATCTTTTTTACTTTTGCTAGCTGTTTCTTCTTTTTCACTGTCTTCCTCATCGCCACTTTCTTCTTCATCATCATCATCATCGTCACTGTTTTCTTCATTTTTCTCTTCATCATCATCATCCTCTTCTGACTCAGTCAAGCCATCGTCATATTGTTTTTTGGCATTGGGAACTGAAAAAGAAAGAAATAACGTGTATTAGCCGTGTCACGATTACTTACACATCTAATATGAACAATACAATCAATGTATCTTTGGTTTATAGGCAGACAGCAGTTTTATTTTAGAGAATGTGTAATTATACGAGTATGTCCGCTATAATAACCCGTATTAATTTACCTGAATAGTCGTTGAGGATGTGGTCAGGCACAAGAGGCTTTCCATCCTTGTCGTACGCGAGCATGAACTCTTTCTCATCCTCCAGCTCGAAATTGTCATCAAGATCATCAGCTGACCTGGAAACATTGTTATAAACTTTCAAATGACAGGACAGAAAAACGTTTTAAACCTTAAGGCATAAGGGTGTTAGAAATTATGCAAAATTGAACCCTATCCCTTTGAAATAAAGTTAAAAATTAGGTGGGAGATATATTTCCTCTTGATTACTGTGAAATATCTTATGTATAAACGAAATTTACATATTTGGGTTCGTCTAATTAACACAAATGTTATGGCCAGAAAACCAGTTTTTTGGCCTAAAATTGTTCAACTTTGATGACAAATATCTCGAAAACAATGAACTTTGAAGTAAATATGGGATACTATTATTAAGGCTGTTGCTGTTAATATTTTCATTTCATTTTATTTTCATTTATTCACCATAAATTAATATGTGCATTACATGGTATGTCGTCACAAGCGTTAGATACTTAAAATAAGTACAATACATTACAATATATAGAAATGAATTAAAAGTAATTGTTGTCAATTAAATTAATTATAAAATTTCCCTTCAATGGCCTATTTAACATTATGCGAAGTTATTCATGTCAATATTACAGTTTAAATATTCGGTCACAGAGTAGAAGGCATGCTTCCTGAAATAATTAGATATTTTAGTTTTAAAGCTATTTATTGGCAGGTTAGTTATTTGTTATTTCCAATGGCAGTTTATTGAACATTTTGATCTTTACGTAAACGCCATGTTTTTGACATTTTCTAAGCCGCACCTTTGGTAGAAGCAATTTGTGCCTGGATCGCGTGTTATAATTATGTATATCCGATAATTTTAGTTGACAATTTTTTATGGTATCAGTCGATGTCGAGTCGATGGTTTTGAGGATCAAATGTCTGTATGGGACCCATTGTCTTAAAGCAATACAAAAGTCACAAATGATGGTCAAAGTCTGGCACCCGCACTGACGAAACGCTCTAACACAAATGGCAACACATCGTGACGTCACTGTGTCACTTTGCTTAGAAGCCGCTTTGTTTAGAAGCCGTTCCGATGTATGGAAAACAAGGAAATTGCGATTTTGTCGGTGAAATGTTGCGTATTATGTGGCTATACAATATTTTTTTAAATAAAATGGAGCATTTTCTATGAAAAGGGACCTTATTGTCGATGGCGCTTACGCCGCACAGCGTCGCGCGGTATTGTATTTATATCGGAGCATCGTTAACAATGGCGTAAGCGCCATCGACAATAAGGTCCCTTTTTATAGAAAACACCACAAATGTAAGGAATCGAATGGTACCGTTATTTTTTTCCTATTTAAAAGTTAAAAGAAGTTTTTTTTTTTCGAGAGTTTGTTTTTGAGGTCGTGTATTTTTTTATTATTCCCATATATTTTTTAAGTTTACAATTTATTGTGATAAATTGTTAATTTTCAATCTGTTAGAAGTATTAGAACAAATTAAATTATTTACTGAAAATACTTTAATTTGTTTTTATTTTAAGTAGAAACCCCACTATATAGGTATGTATAAATTATAAACTGAAATAAATGTCATATACTAAGAAAAAAAAACTCTGCCGCGATAGCAGAGGACGCTGGTTCGATTCCAGCCTGGGGCACTGGAGGCCTTGGTCATTTTTTCTTAGTATATGACATTTATTTCAGTTTATAATTTTCTATCCATCTAACTAGATTTAGTTATAAAATTCAACATGTGTCAACTACCCTATTGGTGTCTTACCGGTGCTTGACTTTAGCTGATTCCTCGTAGTCTCCTCTCATCCTCATTTCCCTCTCTTTCTCCAGTTGGGCTATCCTTAATTGCTCTTCTCTTTCTAATTTTTCGTCGCTCTTGATTGCATCCGATGGCTGAAATTTATTTTGTGATGTAATTCATTTCAGAAATTAAATGTCGAAAATAACCCAATAAGCATTCATGGGTTTAAAAAACCGGCCAAGTGCGAGTCGGACTCGCGCACGAAGGGTTCCGTGCCATTACGGAAAAACGGCAAAAAATCCCGTTTGGTTGTATGGGAGCCCCAGTTAAATATTCATTTTATTCTGTTTTTAGTATTTGTTGTTATAGCGGCAACAGAAATACATCATCTGTGAAAATTTCAACTGTCTAGCTATCACGGTTCAAGAGACAAAGTCTGGTGACAGACGGACGGACAGCGAAGTCTTAGTAATAGTGTCCCGTTTATTACCCTTTGGGTACGGAACCCTATCTAACTCTCCTTCGCGAACTTTTAGTTTACGTTTTAGACTTTAGTAGTTCTATACAGACGTGCCTCGCACGAGGCATCACGGCCGTACGTGCGTTTGCCTCGGGCGAGGCACATCTAGTCTATCACCACGAACTAAGTTGCTTCGCGCGGCAATTCCCTTGCGAGGCGGCTCGTTTTGTGTGGGCAATGCAAACCGGTTTTTATTTGTATGAAATTTCGGTTAATAACCGGTTATTATACTAACGTCATGAAATACTCACCGTGCCCCGCTTTTCGAAGCGCAGTTCCCGCATCATCTTGTCATAGTCCTGGCTGTTTTTCTCTGCCTTGTTCAGCACTTTGTCTATGGCGGACTCCTCCTCTACTCGCATCCTGTAACCATAAACAATGAGTATCCGTAAAAATAATTAATAGTTTAAAAAACACTAGAAAAACACGATTTTATAAATGCACCTAAATACCAACGTGACCTGAGCGTGTTCAAAGTACATTACGTGACCTTTCTAACAAGCACAAACACGACTATGATACTATATTCCATCATGGAATGCCAGTGCCTATCTTCCGGCTTCATCATCAGACCTTGAAACCTAATCGTGGTCAAAGTTCATTACAAGACTTTTCTAACAAATCCAAACACAGCTATGATACGATGTTGCATCATGAAGTTCCAGTTCATAAAAAAAAAAAAAAAAAAAAAAAAACAGTACTACAAGCAGCTGCCAATTTCCATGACGCTACGATCCTTGGAAGATGGTTAAATTAGTTACCTTAGATTCCATTACATAGTTAGTTTCCATTACATACAGGTCGACCTAATAAAAGCGTGTTAAAAATGCGGCAAGTTTAAAAACGTAGGTGCGAAGGGTTATCGTCCCATAAAAAATTTAAATTTCGCACTTTTTTCTACTGACAAAGTTTGGCAGACTGTTTTATTCTTACTTTGTGCCATGCCACAGAATAAATAATAGTACTAGTTACAGAAGGTTCACTCTCTAACAAAACGCGTATATTCCACAGATATGGCCGCTAGGTGGCGCAAGCGCGAGCAGGCGTCCGTTCCGTAGCGGTGCGAGGCAACTACTATGGCTAGACACCAAAATTGGTGTGGGCCGCATGTACTTGTAGCGACACGACGAAATCGCGGAGTGAGCTACGCCTGGCCATGCCGAGGACACATATTGGGCAAACTTATATCAGTTATGCGGTGGAAATAGTGGAATGAGATAGCAATGTGGCTTGCTCCCTCTAGCGCATAACTTTGTCCCTTGGATTGGCCTACTTTAGCCCAATATGTGTTTTATTTCCTTGATTTATTAATCAACATTTTCTTTTCACTCGTTTCGTTTCGTTTGGGAATTTATATTACTTACAATTATTTTTATTTTACATAAAAATATATTTTTAATTTTCTTGCATAAACGCATTGTCGTCATCATCATCTTCCTCGCGTTGTCCCGGCATTTTTAGTCATGGCTCATGGGAGCCTGGGGTCCGCTTGACAACTAATCCGAAGAATTGGCGTAGGCACTAGTTTTTGCGAAAGCGACTGCCATCTGACAACCCAGAGGTGAAATTAGGCCTTAATAGGATTAGTCCGGTTTCCTCACGATGTTTTTCTTCACCGAAAAGCGACTGGTAAATTTCAAATGATATTTTGTACATAAGTTCCGAGAAACTCATTGGTACGGGCCGGGGTTTGAACCCGCGACCTACGGATTGAAAGTCGCACGCTCTTACCACTAGGCCATCAGCGCATTGACTAGGCAATAAACGCAATGTAAAACAAAATAAAGCATTGCATCACAAAATAAAAATTACAGTGCATTTACCGTAGCCCATGGACACCTGCAACTCCAGTTATCACGTGGTACACAACACTTTGTTTAACCTACTTTTTAAACACAACTGGCTGCAGATCCTTCCATTCACTGTCCAGCTTCTCCGTCAAGTCCAAGGTCTGTTCTTTTTCCTTCTGCTTCTCTGCTTTCCTCTTCTTAGACTCAGCGATCAGCTGCTCTATCAGGTCCTTGTGGGACTTGGCTCCATCTTTGTCAGACTTGGAGAGGACGCCACCACCGAAGTGGCCTTCGGAGACAAAGTCATCTGAAACAGTAGGTGTTTAAGTAAGTATAATTTAGCTAGAGGTGCGCATGCGACTTTCAATCCCGAGGTCGCGGGTTCAAACCCCTGCTCATACCAATGAGTTTTTTGACCTTATGTACATAATTATGAAAATGATGTATAGGCTGGAATATCTATTTATCCTTTCATCTGTGGGAGACCCGAATCGGGCATCAGTTTTTGCAGCAATTTTAAATTCAAACTTTTAACTTCAAGTTCACTATTTAAATAGCAAATCTTTGTCAAGCCACAGATGAAAGGTTATAAGTTCACGTCATGCTTGTATCTCACCAAAATTACAGCCCACCCACCAATTTATTTTGATATTGTTTGTAAGATGCCGAATATGTCGGGGTTCATGTCTATCATTCTAATGAATCATTTTAAAAACGCTTTAGCAGTAAAAAGATTCGCTTTCTAGGTAATTCCCTCGAAACAAAAACATGCCAAAATGGCTACAAACCAATAATTTAATCAAAATAGTAGGTGTTGCATAAAACGTTAATTTTATGAAGAGAACTTACCATCCAATCCCTTGAATCCTGATTCATCTTCTTCATCAGAGCGTGGATCATCAAACTTCTCTATCTGCTCTAAAGTTTGGCCCCTGAGACAGAAATTACGATATATGATCACTAAAGTAACATCATTATTCAGTATTCCATCATTTGTGCCATTTTCAACCAAAAGGGTACTTATTGTCGCTTGTCAGTAAGGCTCTATTTCCATATAGCTTCAATTAGAAATCAACCTTGTCGACAAGTGACAATGTGGTACCTTTTGGTTGAAACCTATTAATTTTGTATGTATTTATATCCTTTATCTTTCTGGTACCTTGTTGTACATTTTGCTACATTTGTCACCCTCTTTTCACTTTCTCCTCTCATCTACTCAAAGGTTAACTGGAAGAGATCCCTCAAAGGGATAAGTTCGCCTTTGTACATCTTATTATTTGTGTAATTTTTAATATGTATATTTGTACAATAAAGAGTTTACTACAACTACTACTAAAACGTCACATTTTATGGTCTTCATCAACAGTTGCATGTTCATAACAATTATTCGTTTTTAGGTTTTCCCAACCACACCTCCCAGACTACCGAACATTCTCCTCACGTGTGAAAGTCAAAAACCGAAATTGGCAAATTCACCCCGTGCAAAATTGCGGGGAGTAAAAGCCAGATAGGATAAAAAAAAAAAAAAAAGAAACAGTTGCATGCAGTGAAATATTTTTGTAAATAAAGTTTATTTTTCTTCTACCTAAATCTGCAAATGGCTGTTCTAGCCATAATCAGATTTTTGTTGTTTTTAGGGTTCCATTCCCGAATGGAAAAAACGGGACCCTATTGCTAAGACTCCGCTGTCCGTTTGTCTGTCACCAGGCTGTCATGAACCGTGGTAGCTAGACATATTAAAAACAGAATAAAATAAATATTTAAGTGGGGCTCCCATACAACAAACTTGATTTTTTTGCCGTTTTTTTGTGTAATGGTACCGAACCCTCCGTGCATGGGTCCGACTCGTACTTGGCCAGTTTTTCTCAGTTATTATTTAGGGTGGTGTTCCGCTGAGCAATAACACCAGTTTACGTGGGAGCTTATTGTATCTTGTCAATAAAGATAAATTTTATATTTGTCAATTAATTTAATTGTCCATTTTACCATTCTGAAAGGATTAAAGAATTCCCTCAATTTAGATTAAATATAATAATAACAGGTCACTCACGTAATTAAAGTCCGTTATTAATATATTTAAAATGTCTGTGTCTCACGGAAGTTTTGTTATTAAAATTCCCTCAATATCATCATCAGATTCTGACCTAGTGAGAGTGTGACCAAGTAGGAAGTACACCTTGACCTAAAATAATAGTCTCACCTGTGTGTCAGCACCTCATCATCAGCCAGATTATAAATATTCTTCCTACTATGTTGCTTCACCCGCTCGGCAGCAAACCGGGCGACCATCCTGTCCTCTGCCGATAACTCACTGTTCTTCTCACCTATACGCTTATCTATGAATGTGTTCGTTTTATGCATCAGCTTCATCTCCGTCCCGATAGTGTCTTTTCTCTACAATAAAAAAAATGGTTATAATCTTTCAAAAATTTGGTATGAGACCAAATTAGGTGTGCATACAAGCCCCTAACCCTTACAATACCCTTTTCCTGTATAAAATTCGAAAGTATCACATGCTTTTTCAATGTATAACAGTAAAAACTAAAAACATGTAAAATTTTATGAATGTTTTATGTGAATATCGTTGACACAAAAACTGATTAAAAACGTATTGAAATTATTTCGATTTGTTATATTTTACCTTTTGTATAGCTTTAGCACGTGAAACACCAGGTAATCCCCTGTCATGTTTGGATTTCTTTCCCAAAACCTTGTGTTTTTCTCTGTTTATGTGCACTTCAAATGGATTTAGTTTCTTCTTGTTCGCCTCCGCTTTCCTCTTTTGCTGAGCTTTGTCTGCAGCTCCAGCATTTCTCTTGTTCTTTACTTTTGCCATTGGTAAATAATATTAGTACAATTTTAATCAAATACCATTAATTAACTTGTCTTCCTCGACGGTTTGCAGGTTAGAAGTTATTATGACAACTATTCACGCGTGGTTTTGACATTTTTGAGAAGTATTTTATAATGAGTTAAGCCAATAATGATTCTTTTATATAGTTTGTCAAAGGACTGTCAGATAGAGAGAGAGATCTATATTTCTCTTTAGCCAAAAGCCAAAATGACTTCATTTTTTTTTTTTAATCATATGGAAAATGACTTCATTTTCTGAGACGTTTTATACCGTTTAAAGACCAGTTATTCTATAGTTTTTTGTTCTTATTTACTGACAATTTGGTTTGACCAACTATACATATAGTTTTTTTTTTTTTTAAGCGGTCCAGACTACGCGGCGCGAAGCCGTGAACGCGAGTGTGGAGTCGATTTCGCTGATTAGCGAAAAGAAAAGAAAGAGATATCGCTTTCTCACTCTTACCTTTGGGTGCGTCGCACAATGACCTTGGTGCGGTGCGATGATGTGTTACGGCCTTTACACTAGTACTGGCACCTAAAAGCAAAGGATGAGTAAAGTTTTTTTGTTCTTGTTTGCTGACAATTTGGTTTGAAAAACTATATATTTTTAAAGAATATATATAAAAGCCCTCCACACTCGTGCGCGAAGCCGCGAACGCGAGTGTGGAGTCTAGTTCGCTAATCAGCGAAATCGACTCCACACTCGCGTTCACGTGGTCTGGACCGGCCTAAAAATTCAAAAAAAAAACTATATGTATAGTTGGTCAAACCAAATTGTCAGTAAATAAGAACAAAAAACTATAGAATAACTGGTCTTTAAACGGTATAAAACGTCTCAGAAAATGAAGTCATTTTGGCTTAAAGGACTCGCATCCAGGCCATAATTGTTTAAAAAAAATGACGTCATTTAAGTCGATATTTTTTTTTTTTTTTTAAATCTGGTTTTTATGGAGGCTTTGGACACTCTAGGTGAACATGTCAGCCTCATGGGTGCTATCATAGTTCCCTACTCAAGGGAGAGGTCAATAAAGTGGTAAACACTGATTGCTTTGTCCGATATAGGTTCTGCCAACCAACAATTGATCTGTCCATTGTGCATGGAAAGTCGATATTAAAAACGCAGATATTGATAGAAATTTATTATTTTTTAATAGTACTAGTGATATTTATCAGTACGGTTTTTACTCACTATTATTTTTAGTCGCTTTTGGCGACATGTTTCGGATTCTTTGGGAATCCTGGAATCCATCCTCAGGCACGAGTGTCCGCGGCGGTTGTAGGTCGTGCACTGCCCAGTGTCAAAGTCAAAATAATAGTGAGTAAAAACCGTACTGATAAATATTTTGAAATATGTCTCACGATAGTTTAAGTGCGATTAGTACTAGTGATATTTAGTTTTTTATTTATTTAAAAATATTTTACTATTTAATACGTATATATTCACGATAATGAGGCATTACACAGCATAGAGTAACGTATATATAACTGAGATTACACAGTGCAAAAGTTAATTGTAACATTGCGGTGGATTGTTCGATCAGTTTTAATATTCGGAGAAACTCTTTTTTTTAACTAAGAACGATTAAAAACTTATAAGGGTTTACTGCAAACGATATATTTTGTTATTTTTAACGTTCTTTCTACATTAAAATTTACTAAATGATAAATTTAACAAAGTAAACAAAACATCACTGCATTTTAAATATGGCGCTATTCAAATGTCAACAAATTCGAGCTGCTGGTTGTGCTGGTTGGTACATTGCGTTGCCACCCCTCTTATTAATTGGTCGATATTATAACCCGAGGAGCCCCGATACAATCCTCGGCTAAATTCGTTTCGACGCCGTGTAGCACCTAGCCGTAGGTATATTATTGTGTGGCTTGCTTCTCTGCATCGCGGGAGAAAATTTACAGACTTCAAGAAAATGGCAGACATCAGCAAGGAAGAACTTGAAAAAGAGATCGCAAGTAAGTTCATCATCTTAAATAAGCTATTTTATACATTTTCCATTTAAAATCTAGACTTCACAAGTATTTTGAGCTAGAAAAGTGCTAGGTTACAGGCTTGCCCGGGCACCTCGTAATGGCTTCCTACATTGTTCAAAGGAACTTATTTTTCACTTCCTTCTTATTAAAATATCTCTGATAGTAAAAGGATTGACCGAAAATGTTTCAAGTGATAGTTGTTAGACATTATTGTGCGGACTTTTCCGGCTATTTGCCTTTATTTTAGGTTTCCTAAATAAGCTTGCCCACTGATGGTTTATTTTTGTACAACGCGTAACTTGCATCATGATGCTCCACGTATGTAGCGCTGCAATGGCGGCCTATTTGCATTAACTTGTTTTGCAAAATGGCGCGCACTACCATACGGAGCAGTATTTACTTGAAACATTTTATTTGAAATGCTTTATTTTATACAATTTTGGTTATTTTTGTGAATAAAGTTGATGTTTTGTCATTTCTGACGACGGCCATTGTTACGTTCCGAATCGCCCATCGATCGTTTATTCGACGCATAGCGTGCTCATGATAAGTAGGCGTTCTTAAATTTTATGCGTATTTTATGAGCATTTCGGAATTTGGAACGAATTTGATAATTTAAACAAAGGTTCCGTTCCGGGTTCCGTACCCAAAGGGTAAAAACGGGACCCTATTACTAAGACTCCGCTGTCTGTCACCAGGCTGTATCTCATGGACCGTGATAGCTAGTTGAAATTTTCACAGATGATGTATTTCTGTTGCCGCTATAACAACAAATACTAAAAAGTACGGAACCCTCGGTGCGCGAGTCCGACTCGCACTTGGCCGGTTTTTTATCTTTGACTTGCTTGTAAGCTTGTTATCGGAGAATTTTAATGGCATTTGTTCTTACATTGTTTTAGTTTAGTTAGCTTAGTAAGACATGACAAAGCAAAAGTGCATGGACAATTGGACAGCTATTTGGTCTCAAAATCTTCTTTCTTTCTTCTAAAAACCCTAAATAAGAAGTTTAAAAGTTTATGGCCTCTATAAGTTGTACAATTACCTACTTTATTTTCGAAATAAAATATAAATAAATAAATGGGCTGCTGGGGTGCTGACGCCAAACAATTTGTGCGTGACATAGGCCGTCGACTTAGGCAAAAGGGAGAGGACCCCTGCTCTGAACCGTTTCTGGTGCAGAAGCTGTCCATAGCCATCTAGCGGGGTAATGCCGTGAGCATTATGGGCACTTTTGTACCGGAAGCGATAACAAACGGGTTTGCCTAATGTAGTTATAATAACTTCATGTAATTATAATAATTATTTGTAAGATATAAATAAGTAAAAAGATCTCATATAATGTATTATTTCCAACTTCCATCACCTGCAGAGATCCTTGAAAATGCAAACCTGGCCAACACATCATCCAAGAAGGTGCGCCAGAAGCTGGAGAAGAGCTTCGACTGTGACCTGAGTGACAAGAGGAAGCTCATAGACCAGCTGGTCATGGACTATGTTAATAGCAAGGAAGATGATGGCTCCGCAGAGGAAGAGGTAAGGAAAACCTGCATATTATTATTTTTCACAGGAGACAAATTGCCCAATGGTAAGCAGTTACTGTGAGGGGGCAGATGGATGGAGCCTCACTCTAAAATGCAGGTACCAGGATGATAGGTATTTGTGCCATTATCAACCAAAAGGTACCATATTGTCGCTTGTCAATAAGGTTGATTTCAAATTGAAGCTATATGGAAATAGCGCCTTATTAACAACCGACAAGAAGTACCCTTTTGATTGAGAATGGCACTTTTATTGATGGTAATAAAAAGGCACCTGTAACAATACAGGCAAGAGGTTAGCCCTCAGATCCAGTTACACTGTATGTATAAAGCACTTTTGTAAATTACTTAGATATTAAAAACTGTAATAGATGTCATATATTAAAGAAAAAGTGACGAAGCCCTCCAGTGGTGAAGGTCGGAATCGAACCGGCGTCTTTAGCTATCGCGGCTAACGCCATGAACCCCTAGGCCACCCCGCCACGATTTGATTTGTTCCCTAACTTGTTTGTACTTAGATATTACCAAAAAACTTACAATTAATGTGCCAATAATGTGCGCGCTAGTTTCTCATGAAATAAAACTATGAAAACGGATTATATCGCGTATATTGAATTTATAATACATCCCGACGTTTCGAACCCTTTACAGCGTTCGTGGTCAACGGGTGACCCATTGTTCGTTCATTAATGTGCCTTTAGGATGTAGTAATAGGTAATCTGGTCTGGAGATGTGTTTGGTGACAAGAGGTCGTGTACATTACACATTGCACTTATATTTATATTGCTTTAACAATTTAGATCTCATCTCAATTATTCAATTAAGTTTATAAAGTATATGAAGAGTATAAAATAACCACAGAGGACTATGTAGGAAAATGATATGTTTACTAATCGAAGTTTTGTATTGAACTGAGACATCTGATCCTGCGAAAGGGATTCCAAGAAGGATTTGAAAAGGAAATTTAGAATGTAAGTGCCAGAAATAGTATGACAGTTGATAGTGTAATGCTCCGTAACACCTAAAACACCTGCAGCACTCTGGTGCTGCAACTGCGTTTCCGGCCTCCAATATGGGATTACATTATTTTCTTGGCGGTCATATTGGTCCGAAAATACTGCAGGTGACAGCTCATTTCAAAGTTTGCGTTAGTTTTGTTTGGCCATAGAATAATGCTCTGTAAACTGCCTGGTGCAAAAACTGTGTGCCTAAAAACAAGATATTTCCTCAGATTTTTACTATTACTTTTTTATCAGGAGGAAGAAGAAGAAGAGGAAAAGAAACCCGCAAAGCGAGCACCGCCCAAGGCCAAAAAGCGCAAGGAGGCCTCTGAAGATGACGGCTCCGGCAGCGACTCTGATGAGGTAAGAGCACAGGCAATAAAACCTAAGGGCCGGTACAGACTGACTGCAACCCGACTGCATGGGAACTGCACGTTACAGTTGGCGTGCAGTTGTTCCCATACAAGCTGCAGTTGAATTGCAGTTCGTCCGTATCAGCCCTAAAGACGTAGCTTTGAGCAATTATTTCATGTTGCCAAATATACAGGGGGATGTAGAGAGCTAGTCCCATTGGTCCCTTAAAAGTCACATGGGCGTCATACAAAAATGCCTGCCGGCCGCTAGTGATGTTGATGTGACGCGTTAAATAAGTAGGTACATTGTTATCATTGTCAATAGATGATGGTATGTACAGGCAATACAGGATTTACCAAATTACCACACTGTCTCATCATCCGTAGATCAGATAAAAAAAAACACATTAGTACAAAAAAAAAACACTTATCTAGGTGTTCAACTTTTTACTTGTTA
Organism: Cydia strobilella; assembly: GCF_947568885.1. Lineage (NCBI taxonomy): Eukaryota > Metazoa > Arthropoda > Insecta > Lepidoptera > Tortricidae > Cydia > Cydia strobilella. Next base: position 1,449,411 of record NC_086060.1, read on the forward strand.
AAAACATCTCATCATTCAACATTCAATTTCGCTACGATAATATCCATCTCTTGTTGAACTTTTTTGATAAAAATTTAGATTTAGATTCATTTATTTCTCAATAAGTATTACATGTTTATGTTTTTTTTTTCAGAAACCAGCTCCAAAGAAGAAGGGCCGCAAGAAGAAGGGATCCGATGATGATGATGACTGGGGCAAGAAGAAAGAGAAGGCGCCTAAGGCTAAAAAGGTAAATATATTCAACAAATAGAATAAGTAGGTAAAAGATATCTAAACGACTACCTAAATGTTGTCCGAAGAGATCGCTTTTTAGCGATAAGACCGCCTGTTGTTTACCTCTACTTCTGTTGCTGTTTTCTTTCTGTATTTTATTGAGCTGTGCAATAAAGAGTATTTGTATTGTATCGTCAGGTGACAAGCAAAACTCAATAAGGGGTCATCCATTAATTACATCACACGTTTAGGGGGGGAGGGGGTCAAGAAAATGTGACATGTTGTGACAACGGGGAGGGGGGAGTCACAAAGTTTGTGACGTCACATTAACTTATTTATTACATTATTTTATTCACTGTACAGTTAAATAAGTTTTTGGAACGATAATGGTTTTTAATCATTTAATTTTCTTTCCTAATTTGTTTTGGGTTATAAAATTACTAATATTTCTTTTGTCTAAAATATTTTAATAAAATATTAATAATACTTAATTCGATTTGCCGATTTCATTCATAAAATGTGACGTCACACCAGAGAGGAGGGGTTTGCCAAATTTGACCAAGTGTGACAAGGAGAGGGGGAGGAGTCAAGAAACATCGAAATACGTGTGACGTAATTAATGAATGAACCCTAATTACTGAAAAATAATTAAACAAAAATCACCCTTATTCGGATAATAACAGGGTTCACTATGGCTATGAACTTGTGGTGGTACTTAGTGACTTCTGCTTGTTATCCGACGGTATTGTAAAAAGTATCATCGTCATTAATTTACCAATATTCATGAAGTAAATATATATTTTTGATTAATTTAGGCTGGCGGTCGCGGTAAAGGCGGCGGTTACACCCGCGCCTACAAGCTGTCCCCCGCGCTCTCGGACCTCATGGGCGAGGAGGAGATGGCGCGTCACGAGGTCGTCAAGCGTGTGTGGGCCATGATCAAGGAGAAGAACCTGTATGACCCTAATAACAAGCAGTTTGCCATCTGCGATGACGCTTTATACAAGGTATGTGTTTAATTCTGTGACGACTCATTGTTGTTCATGATAAATATAGAAAAACACCGGGCAAGTGCAAAAAACGGCAAGAAAAATCGCGTTTGTTGTATGAAAGACCCACTTAAATATTTATTTTATTCTGTTTTTAGTATTTATTGTTATAGCGGGAACAGAAATACATCATCTGTGAAAATTTCAACTGTCTAGCTATCACGGGTCATGAAATACAGCCTGGTGACAGACAGACAGACGGACGGAGTCTTAGTAATAGGGTCCCGTTTTCACCCTTTGGGTACGGAACCCTAAAAATTGCCGAAGTAACGAATCTAGAGACCTTGCTACTATGTAATTTTTAAGGTAAGTTTAACTAAAATTATCACGACACGTTGTCGTTATGCGGTTTTAGACATGGTTTTCTCAAAGCTGTCTCTAGCTCTCGCTGATCTCATGGGGGAAGAAGAAATGCCACGACATGAAGTAGTCAAACGTGTGTGAGCCATGATTAAAGAGTAAAACCTGTATGTTCTTAATAACAAGCAGTTTGCCATCTGCAATGATCCACTTTATAAGATAAGTTGAATGACCTAAGGAACCCCTTAAGTCATTCAACTTACCTTACCACTCTTTCTTTACTTATATATCTCATTTCATTTCATTTATTTCATGCAAAAACCATGGTTATAAAAGGTGTTACATAGAGATTTGGTACACCCTGCAAGGGCGTAGCACTGTCTTAAAAACTAGTTAAACCTAAAAAGTTAATTTATACAAAACAAGATATGTTTAAATTGGTACTTTCAGTGGAAATATAATAATAATCAATTCGTAGTAAATATATAACATTGAATTGGTGAATTATCGTCAAGAAATAATTTTATAATTATAGCAAATTAGAATGTTAATAATTAAATACTAAAAAATATATAGTTAAATGTCAAGTCGTTAGAATTAGAATAGTTAAATTGTCATCTCTATGGTACAAGCTGACACATTTTTTTTCTTTTTACCTACATGATTATATTAGTTTATCATGACAACCTTTCGTTCTCATAGAAAATTACACTTAAACTGTTTTCCTTTCAGGTAATCGGAACAAAACGCTTCAGAACTTTTGGAATGATGAAATATTTGAAGACTCACTTCTTGGATGAGTAATGTAAGTTTAATAAAAGTGTATCAAGGATATGATCACACTCATCCACCTTTTTACAGAGTGATAAAATTCAAAAACGTGTGGCAAAACTTTAAAGTTGGCAAAATTTATACAACCAAATAAAATAAGGGCCAGTATCTTTCACTAGTTGGAAACTTGTATTCGGGTTTTCACACGTGAATCGTACAGTTTTTATTGATTCCATATTTGTAATTGTTTTTTGTAAATTTTGGTTTTGTATTGCTTGTAAAAATTTACATGTAAAAGTGCCCCTGTGGCCTATTTGCTGAATAAATGTTTGATGTTTGATGAGTCAAAGTCAAAACCAATTATCTACATATTTTCTAAAGATCGAGTCTTGATGATTATTTAAAAGTATTTTTTTAATGGATGAGTGTGTCATTCCTTGTTGGCAAAAATGATTCCTAAAAATGCCATTAAGTCATTTAGTTCTTTATGCATTTATCATTTAATTTGATAAATATAATGTCACGTTTACAATGATCCAAAAATCGATTTAAAAAAATTGTTTGTGGATCAATGTGAACGCGCCCTTAGATTTATTCGACATTTGCCAAATGTCATTGTTGCTTTTTTTTTAACTTTTTGACAGCTAAGTTTAATTATAAGTTAATCCATTAAAGAAATTACAGACGTAAAATCTGTTGTGAATTTTGATTCAAATATTCATTATAGTTTGTGCCATCCACATAGACGCGCCCCACTTTTCAACTCCTTCCGCTTGTAATATTAGTTGTACATTGAGAAATATACCTTTTGTTCGTCGCGACACTCGTGACATCTAGTGTCAAGTAGCGGTACTGATAAATCCGGTACTTGAAGCTAGATAATGACTACGAAAATAAGCAGTATTTCGGATAGAAGAATCTTGAGGGGATTAGTCATCTATGTATTATTAGTCTATGCCACGGCAGGCTTTGCCGCGGTTACCGACAGCCACACAAAGATAATTATATATATGCTAATATATAAATATAAAGAAGAATTAGCAGAAATAAAAAAACAGAAGAACAAGAAAAAAGAAAAGAGGCAGCAGCAAGAAATGTTAACCTTTTGGACGCCAAAGACTGATATATCGGCACCGCAGGTCCAACGCCAAAGACCGATTAATCCGTCATAGACCACAGAGCAACATAGACCTACGTGCATGTGCATAAAGTCACTTCTAGTTTTGACACTTCGGTGACGCGGCGTCCGAGTGACAGCTTTTGTGTTTGACACGGCGTCGGAAAAGGTTAAGGCAGAAGCAGTTAGAAAAAAAAGAGAACAACAAGATAAAGCAGAGCAGAGATTGAGAAAAGTTTAACTGAACAACATAAAAAATCACAACCAATGTTTTATTCTCAAACCAACTACAATTACTTTCGATAATTAAAAAGCTTTTTAGATCAATATGGAAAACCAATATAAAGATCTTGAAAATGTAAGTATGAAAAAGTTCAGAACTTGACTGCCAGAAAGCTGTAAACACTCCAGTCAATGCAATATCTTCCGTAAGTGGAATGCACATGAAAGACAAATGTGACAAACTTGCTAAGTTTCTGAGAGGGGAGCAAGTGCAAGTTTTAGATACTTATGGCACATCATCCTCAGGAGTCAGGACTCCATAACTGCTTTCTTGGCAAAGAAGATAGACAAATAGATTTGCTAGTATCTAGTAATCCAGAGCATAGACTAACTAATGATACTAGACTGCCAATTCCCTTTACATGCTTGTAACCAAAACGCTGCTTGTTTTCGCAGTCGATATCAGAATGTAGCGTCAATTAACAGAAGTGATAAATCCGATATTTGACACTAGATGTCACAAGTGTCGCCTACTTGGTGCCAATGTTCCTACCTCAAAAGGAATTACAAACAAAAAGATTTCTACCTGTCTAGAGGCTACACATCAATGATGAAGGTGTAGTAAAAAAGTACTTTATACAGAATGTCTGGTATATTTAAGATATGATTTGCAATTTAAATTGCTAAAACGCCTTGATTTGTGAATGCTCCCAATCCTCATCGCCCTCGGTTTGGTTGGCAATGGCTGGATCCTTTGTCAGCCTAAAACCTGTCCCAGACATAATTGCAATATCAATTCATGATTTCTTCAATGTTTGTAGTGCTGAATTTCATAAGCTATATGGGAAGCAATTTGTTAAAGTAATAAGACTGATAAGCTCGGAATATCTTGCAATACTGGAGAATATAGATGAAGGAGGCCCAAAGACCAGAGTAACAGTGTTCTTCAATTAGTATTAGTAATAGGAAACATCAGTGCAATAATGGATCTATGCAAAACAGGGGTGCTCACTGACAAGATGTTGAAACAGGCTGAAGGTTTAGCTCTAAATATTGACAATATTAGGAAGAAAATGTTTGAGGAATAGGGAGAAATAAAAAAACAGGAGTTCAAGAAGCAAAAAGTGGAGGCAAATCAGCACGAAATTTAAGGAGAAGTGAACAAAGAAATGTGAAGGCAGTAGCAGTTAGCGTAGAACCGATTATAGTACATTTAATATTATGTTTTCAAATTATATCTATCAGAAATATATCTATCAAAAACCAACCTCAACCAACCAACCTCGATTTGCTACAACTATGTAGGTGGTGCGCTGACGTGCCCAAAATGTGCTCGAGTATTTAGCAAGAAGATAAGAATGATACGTGAGCCACCTAAGGGCGCACCAGAGAGCGGATCAGCTACACGCTAATAACGCGAATTAAAAATTGCCTACTCCAGAGCACACAGTCGCTGTGGCCGAAATCGGTCAGGAGAGCATCATCATCACAAATATATTGATGAGTTGAATACAAGCGTCTTCGTGGATGACAAACTATAAAATATTACGCAATTATGATGATAAATCTTTAGGTCTAACATGTAAAAAACACAAGTAAATTTTAGATTTGGCTAAGAAATTTCTGTGATATCTTTTAATGGATTTTATTGTAAAATGTTAATAGATTTAAGACAGCAATTTTAAGCTACATCTGTAAGAAATATGCATTTAATTCTACATTGACATAATACATTATTATAACAGACATTTGCTAATGTAAATATTCATTAATTTGAAAAAAATGCCATTACACATTTTCGTAGCGCTACACTCGTAGCCGATCCCAGCGTTTTCCCGCTTTGTAGAGGAAAGCGAATACGAACAGAGAATCCGCCGAACAGGTTCCCATCACTCGATTGTGTTAATCGATTTCTAGAATGATCTTAGATCTTATTATATATGGTAGAAATAATAAGTAATTCATTATTTTAAAAAATGACATTAATTGATTTCTAGAAATGATCTAAGATCTTATACTTTAAATATAAAAAGTATGTTACATCATTTAGAACATGGTTCAAAATTGTATGGCAGAAAATCGTACAATAAGAGTATGACCTTATGTTGTTGTAAGACTAAAATGGTCTTTTTGCTTATATGACCCCATATTTTACAATAATACAGTACATAGTAATTATGTACAAATCTGTGGCAACCAAATATTCATATATGCAATAAGTTTCTCACAGTAGAAACCAGTACTAGTTGGAAAATAAACCTTATTTTAATTGAACTAAGGTCAAATGTATAGAACAGAGCAAGATTGAGCCCTTAGCCCTCATTCTCGCGAGCGCTTCTTCAACGCGCGTTAAAAAAGCGCTTGAATCTGCCCGCACGCTAAATTCGACTTAAAGACCAAGGCTTATAGTTGAGAATCCAACAACGCTTGATAAAGAGCGCTACCGCCATCGTGTGAATAAATACACATGTTTCCAGTGTCATTCAAGCGCTTTTTTAACGCGCGTTGAAAAAGCGCTCGTGATTATGAGGCCTTATGGATAAAAATATGGGGAAAAGAGTAGCTACTAACTAAAAGATACATAATACAATGTGTATTACATTTACAAAGGGCCTATAGTGTTGCCACACTTAACATAAGTACCTATTTTTGGAACATCATTACTGTTTAAGATCAGAGATAAATAAATAACACAGACTGCTTCTCTAACATTTCGTTCCTCGAAATGTTTTTTGTATAGCGTTTTGACTCTTGCTTATACTCGGTGGCTAAAAAATAAGTGCATTCCCGTTGCCAGGGAGGTTTTGGGATTATATCTACTAAGCAACTTTTACTATGGGAACAACCCCGAAATCGCAAAAAAAATATTGGCTGATTCATACATTTTGGCTGGTCCATTTTCTATGAGGGTATTTTTTTTCCCTGGCAACGGGAATGCACTTATTTTTTAGCCACCCTGTATAGTTTGATTAGTTTGGCAAGCCATTTCCGGCAGTAGAGAGAGGCGGCAAATTTAAAGAATGTTGTACGGTTGTCTTCCCATACAAAATTTGACTCGCGCCTTTTTCCACAAACAAAGTGGGTTTGCCAGAGTATATTTCAATGTCAACGGTAGAAATGAAGGGAACTAGCATTCTGTATTATTTATCGGTCTCTGGTAAATATTATGTAATTGTAATGAATAAGCCAGTTGCAAACAGGTTTGTGAATCTAGTTCGCTAGATAGAGTATAATTATGCTCTTTTTGGGACGAGTTTGACGGAAATAAAGTGTATAAAGTAATGTTTGTGTTTTATTAGTTTGTCATATAAAAATCTATAATAGAATAATAAAATTCCGATGGACGGACGTGATAAAATACAAGAACATAAGAAAAAGTAGTCTTCTATCATGCTACAGTCTGGCAAAAAAGAGTAGAAATTAAAAAATGGCAACACTGTAGTGTCGTCCCGGTTTTCTTGGATTGATTTGAAAGGGACGACACTACAATGTTGCCACTTTTTAATTTCTACTCTTTTTTTGCCAGACAAGTGGCATTTGGTAAAATAGCATTGTATCGATTGCACACGGTGCGTGCAACATCGCATGTTGGGGGTGTAAAGAACAAAGAATACAATACTTACTAAAAGAAGGAGATAAAGAAGCACGTACGCAAACAAGTTTATAATTATGCAGGGGTGTCAGTTATATCTGCAGTTTACTGTACCGTCGACGTCAAAGATATGTTTACACTTATGTACCTTATCCCTTTGTAATAGGGCGTAAAATATAGTGATAATTGACATCGACTACAAAAACATGCTGCGCATTATAGCCCGCGCCTTGTAATGTGCAAGCTGCATGCGCCGTGTGCAAAATCATTAAAGTTTACATTCCAACGCGATAACGATTAACGACTAACTCCATGGTAATCTTTGTAACTAAACATGGAGACTATATAAAGGAGCCCAATCTCTATGTATGAAAAGTGTCGATCAAAAAACAGTAATTAAAGTTAAAGTTATTAAATTTATAAATACATTTAAAGTGTTAGCGGGAGCGGGATGGGGAGTGCATCAAGTTCATTTAAGGCGTCTGTACATTGCAATGATAAGAAGTAGGCTTGATTATGCATGTTTTTTTATATGGAAACAGCGCTGCAACTAATTTAGCTAGGTTAGACACACTACAAAACACTTGCTTACGAATAATAGGAGGGTTTATAAAAAGTACGCCTATCCATGTGATGGAATCAGAACTGAGTTTACCTCCGCTAGCAATTCGGAGACGGTATCTTGCAGGTAAAATGTTGTTAAAATCTAAATCTCTATGTACAAATTCCCTACCAGGACTTCTGACGGATTTGAAAAACTCTTGATTACCTTTACTGGCGTAACAAAACCAAACCGTTACTTGGACTTGTATTTAACGAGTTTAAGGACACCCCGGTATACTGTAGTAACCAGTTAGAAATGTTTTCACTCGATACCTGGGTTACTAATATAGATTTAAGTAACTGTCTAATATCAAATGTTGATAAAATCGATAAAGCTAAACGTAAGTACGACGGTTCTCAGTTACGAAGTATATGCAATTCAATGCTTACAGACACTTATCATGAGTATTATAAGATATTTACAGACGGATCTAAAACAGATATTGGTAGTGGAGCAGCGTTCTTAGATTGGCAAACCGGAGAAGTAATTAAACTACACATTAAGAACAATATTTCGATAATGGCTATTGAAATGATCGCAATTGCAAAGTCACTATATATTGACAGCATCAATAGTCATAATAAATTTGTAATTTTAACGGATTCAAAATGCACTCTTCAACATTTGAACCGCTGTACTTACGTCTTTAGGGGCATTCCAGTAGCTTACACAATAATTCGTCTAATACTTAAACTCTGCGCTGCCAAAAAGAAAGTTATTTTACAGTGGATTCCCTCCCACTGCGGTGTTGTGGGGAACGAGGTGGTGGATCGGTTGGCTAGGGAAGCAACCGAAATGGGTGACAATTGCCATAATGTTCCTTGGTTTTCTGATGTTCTGTTTAAGGTCAAAAATATGTGCTTTGACATGTGGTCCGAATATTTTGACGAAAGATCTCGCACAAAGGGCATATGGTATAAAACGATCCAACCCACACTCCCTCGTGCTCCATGGTTCTCTTTCTGTAGGATGAACAGGCAGAATTTAATTGTTGCTCTTAGATTGCGATCTGGCCACATTCCTTTAAATAGCTATGCGTTTATGATGCGTAAAGTTGACTCGCCCAAATGTAATTTATGCGGAGTAGTTGAAGACGTGTTTCATGTTACAATGGAATGTCGCCGAGGTGCTGCGCAGCGTCGACTGCTTAATGTCAGGTGCTATGACCTCGGCAGGGTCAATAGTATCCTGGCTTGTCCAGCCTCAGAAGAGGCTGGGCTTCTTTATAATATGGTCAAAGACATCATTCAACTTAGAAATAGTGAAAGTTAGTCTGTTGTAGTTTTTTTTTAGAGAGCCACTATGAGGGTGGCATTTGTTTAAAACTTAAAACCCTCTATAAATAAATAAAGATAAAAAAAAAAAAAAAGTAATTAGGCGGCGCCACCATACACCGAAATACTACCAAAAACAACCTACGTAATTTGGTCGGGATATTTGTTGCCTTATATGGTTCATGTTATACTCATGTCCCAGAGTCTAACTAGCGCCACCGGAGAGATTAAGAACTATTATTTAAAGCTGAAAGCGGTCACTTTTGTTACAATTCTGCCATAAGAGATTGGCATCCTTTCTATACCATCCATATATCTAAACCAAAATCTAAACAACTTGACAAATATATCATCACCATAGCAACCAAATCATTCAATCAATTTCGACCGACTTTTGAACATTTTTTTATCCAATTTACAATAATGGCGTGTAACGAAAATATAATTAAAAACATGGCAAATGAAATAACGAGGAATTGCCAAACACATAATGTTCAGGTTGAACACGAATTTGTTATTTATATGATCGAATTGTTGCTGCTGAATCCGAAATACGGGAAGCTGTTTACGAAGACACTTAATAGGAATAATTTGGAGTATTTTGTCAATGATTTTGTTTCTATGATGACTGGTACGTACCTCCTCATTCTTATTTTAGCGCTTTCCCGTTTGCATCCTAAAGAGGCTCGAATTCCGACAATAAGAGAGGGCAATCTGTGCTTTTGGTCAGGGGCGTAGCTAGAGCATATGGCGCCCGGGGCAGTCACCAAATTTGCGCCCCCTGACGACTGACAAAAGTTTCCCTGCTGCTGCCTTTTGCCCATTTTGGCGCCCCCCTTGGATGGCGCCCGGGGCACTTGGCCCCTCTGCCCCCCCCCCTCCCTAGTTACGCCACTGCTTTTGATAAAGAAAACATGGCCAAAAATCCGCAAATCGCTTCGTTTGTCTATTTGCCTCTATCGTTTGATACTTATTCAAGAGCGAAATAATAGATAGATGATTGAACGCCCTCTGAAACTTTATTAAATATTGTATAGACATATAGTACCTTCTGAGTGCTAGATAGCCTAGCGGTATAATAACGTGCGACTTTCAATCCAGAGGTTTAATAAAACATCGTGGAGAAACGACTAATCCCAATAAGGCCATAGTTTCCCTCCTGGGTTGGAAAATCAAATTAGTATAGTCGCTTTTGTTAAAACTTAGTGCCTACGCTAATTGTTGGGATTAGTTGCCAAACGGACCCCAGCCTCCCATGAGCCGTGGTAAAATGCCGGGACAATGCGACGAAGAGGATGAGACATCGTAACTTTTAAGTACTTGTTACCTTATCTTAGTTCGTGGCGACACTGGCGACTTACCACTAGGCAAGATTCTGGAATTTCGATTTAACCCACCTTATACACCAAAATCCCACGAATTCCTCATTTTCAGGCGACCAAACAACAATAAACACGCTCAAAATGCAATTCATCATACAAATCAACTACGACAAACTCCCCAACCTCATCGACAAACATCTAGACTCCATAGAGATCACCCTACGACCGCTCGTCACGGAGATCCTGGAGGGAGACCCGGAGCAGGGCGATGAGGCGGAGTTCAAGAAGCTGTTTCGGAAGATCTCGATTTATATTATATTGGCTAGTGGTTTGGGGAATCCTGGGATGATTATGGTGAGTTTGCTTAGATAATTCGACTTTTTTTCGTCTGCGTCCCTGTCACTTGAATATTGCAAGAGTAATAGAGAGATGGATAATACAATACCTGATACCTATGTAGGTGCTTTCTTCTTTTATCTCGGTAGCAGTCATAATCGATATCCGACTGTTCAATTTTAATATGCCCTTGCATGTGTTTACTGCACAATTAAAATTAAAATGAAAGATCTTTTGTCACGAACATTTAAAGTGAAACTTTGGATAGTTCCTGTCAGACACAAGCGCCCCTAAACTACAACCACCCCTTGGTACCTACTATCGTTTTGGATTATGGTGTCTATAGGAATTTAACCGGTCTAGTTAGCAATTAGCAAGTGGACTAGTTAGCTTTCCCAGATTCGAGCTCCGTCATTGTTTTCAGACCTTGAAAGAAGGCATGGCAGCGCTGGAGAGCGTGTTCTCTCTAGAAGACTTGCAACTGTTCGTGGCTCTACCTCGCTCGGAGAAGAAAGAGCAGCTGACAGAGCTGCTGGCCATCGTGTCTGGCGTGCGGCTCTTTAACCGAGACTGCAAAAAAGGCGGCGACCAGATACCGGACCGTAAGATACACTTGCAACTGTTCGTAGCACTACCTCGGTCGGAGAAGAAAGAGCTGCTGGCCATCGTGTCTGGCGTGCGGCTCGTTAACCGAGACTGCAAAAAAGGCGGCGACCAGATACCGCGGACCGTAATACACTTGTAACTATTCGGAATTAGTGGCTCTGTGAGCTGAAGACCTCGCGAACCCTTTCCGATCCGCCATTTTAAAAAGTTTCCAGAAACTAAATCAACAAAAAAATGCTCATCAAATTTGACGAGAATCGGTGAGAAACGCAACCTGTAGAGGAAAACAGACAGACGCAAGCGTTTTTGCTCAAGTTGATAAGAAAACCTTTGTTTTGCTTGGTCAAAAATGTAGTACTTAAGCTATAGCAACGCCTACGAGGAATTACGTGTTGTCTATTCACTCTGTCATATCATGCGACTTAATTTACTTATTTTATTTGATAGTAGCAGTTCAATCATATAAACATGTCATCCAATGAAAGTTCACATTTACCCGCGCCGTGCGTTGTCGTCACTTGTTTTCCCGCCCACGCACTTCGTACAGACGGACTGCAAAACGACTGCAATTTGTATGGCAACTGCACGCCGACTGCACGTAGTGCGTCCGTGCAGTCCGTCTGTGCCGGCCTTTAGACAGACAACAACGTAGAAGTCCTTGAGGAGATTCTAGTACATTTTTATATATTAAAGAAAAAGTGACGAAGCCCTCCAGTGGTGAAGGCCGGATCACTGGAGGGCTTCGTCACTTTTTTTTTTCTTTAATATATAACATCTATTACAGTTTTTAATTTATATATAGTGGTGTGACTACTTAAAAAGAAAAACATCAAAATATTTAATAAAATAATTTGATTTGTTCCCAAAACTTGTTCATAAGTTCTAGTTCAATTCAAGCTTATTATAATCACTGAATAAATTTCTCTCTTCAGTGCCTTTTAACCTAGTGGACGCTGGCAAAGCGTGCCTCGCCGCCCTATCCAATTCGCTATTTGGGATGATGCAACGAGTGAATACCCTCACAGCAGCCATTGAAGATACCGTAGCAGTTGAGATTGAGACAGGGAATGTGATGATAAAGTTACCGGACGACACGGAACTCTCTTTGTAAGTCAGGCATATAGGCATAAGGTCGCCAACCTCTGGGATGGAGAAGGCACTTGAAGAAGAACAAGATGCTTCTTCTAACCAACTTAACCCTCTCTCTTAATCAAAGTTCATATTTTCACCACGTGCGTTGGCGTCGCTTACCTATATTTCCCCTACCACCAACTTCCCAAATAGCCAATATATTCATAAACCTGTGCTCCGAAGGGTTAATGCTCCATCACCGTCGCACTCGGAAATTGATAACCGATATGTGACTATAAACTGCTTTACCCGAACCACAGAATAAAATATAGTACTACAGAGAAGAAACTTCCTACAAAAACCTAAGACAGCGATTCAGGGACGAATCATGCTGTCCCTTTCTTATGTATAGTACTATCCCTTTCGGCTGTTTAGGGTTGTCAAAATTTAAGTCATTATCTTATCTGTGGTCGTACACGCAAAGGGACGTCAAGTTGTGCCAACCCTATGTTTGCTCGGAGCAATGCTGAGCCGAACGGAGCCGAGAATTCCCGAAAGGATCAGTTTCGCACCTCGCACCCCTGCTCGAGACTGTCTTCTCTTATGTAGTTAAATCCATACTAATATTATAAATGCGAAAGTCTGTCTATCTGTGTGTTCCCTCTTCACGCTTAAATCGCTGAATCGATTTAGATGAAATTTGGCATAGAGATAGGTTGAGTCCCTGAGAAGGACATAGGATAGTTTTTATCCCGAAAATCATCTCTTAAGAAAGTAAAAAGTGGAATTGAGATAATAAATGAAGTGTCTGCTAATTTGTGTGCATAATATGCTCAAATTGAATAATTGCTAGAAGACTTTCTCCAGGCGCTATTCTTACTCTAGCTGGGGTTACTAAGTCCACGCAGACGAAGTCGCGGGCAAAAGCTAGTAACTAAATAAATTCCTCTCTTTCCATTTCCAGAGAGAATTATCGACACATATTCAACCTCCTGGCATTCAACCGTCAATACGAAGTGATAATCCGAAGGTTGCTCAGCGACGTGGAACTGATGGTGTCACATGCCAACCTGTACGTGGATCGAGTGAGAGAGGCGCTTGAAAACTTACATGCAGCCGTGAAATATAAAGCGGCTGTGCCGGTGGCTGTGGTTTTCGTAAGCATGTTTCGCATGAGTATGGATTTCGATGTTACGCTGATAATTAGTGCTTAGCGACGTGGAGCGTATGATAGCCAATGCCAACCTGTATGTGAGGGTACGCTGGAGAACCTGCACGCAGTTATTAAATACAAGGCAGCTGTGCCAGTTGTTTTGGATTTCGTAAGTTCGCATGAGTATGGGATTACCTAAATGTTTTCACACCTACCAACGAAATACTGAATAGGGAATATTACGCGAAACTCTACGCAGGGGGCGCCACTACCACAATCTGAGGGTCTATCGTGAAACAAGATAATCAAAATTTCGTTATCTAACATCTCTGTCACTCTTGCATATTCGAGCAATAAAGAGGCAGATGGCGAAATTTCGGATTCGCGTTTCCCAGTAGGTCCTCTGTAAACAAACCGCCTTGTCATGTCCGCATCAATGTCATTGTCATATTTTATTATTTCTGAAAACTTGTTCAAAACCGTTAAGGCACAGTATGTATAAGTTACTCTATGGTTTTGTGGGTTTACTAAACGGGCTAGTGCTGCACTCTGATGGCAAAACATTGCTGTAATACCCCCTATTTGTTTATCCTTTCTTATGTCGCTACAAAAGCACCGATTATCAAGGCCAGTGGAGCTTTAAAAGGTTGATTTTTTCCGCGTTTCTTCTTATTCCTTCTTAATCCGGTTTATTCTCTTTCAGCCTCTATTCGGCCGTCTCTGGCACACGTGGCGCGGCATGCAGAACATCATGTTCCTCGTCTCCACTGTGAACCGTCTCATGTCCGCCCTGGCCAACCTTCAGGGCCAGATGCAGATGCCTTCGGACACTTTGGACATCATGTTAGCAGGTAATATCACGTGACTTGTAGAATATAATGTATCGCGTGTAGGGTTGTCATGAATATCCTAATATTTCCTAGACAGTACCCCATACTCGCCACCATACTGTAGCTACAGCATAACCTTCACTTTCCTTTGCCCAACTCAAAACTTTCAGCCAGCTTCTAGTGGTTAGTTGAGTTTTGTAAAAATAAACCCTGACACTCGTCAAGCCGCCACGCAATCTAGATTGCTATGATTGCTTTAGTTCTAGACAAAGGACGAAAGGACCAAAAATCCTGACATATGTCAGGGAAAATCTTGACGTTTGGTAACTAATTTACTTGGTGTCAACCTAGTATAGTATTATATAATCTGTGGTGTCAACAGTGATCTTCCGTCAGACACCCTAAGATACATTGCGTTCAAGGAGTTAACATTTGTAATGGCATCTCTGTTAAAAACAAAAATTAAGTAATTGTCTTGACAGGCAAGAAAATAACGACAGACCAGGAGCGTCTGTCGCGAACCATCAGCATCGACGAGCGACTCAGCATGGGGGCCTTGAGGTACTACGTGCAGGATTCCCCGTTAACCGACGAGAAGCATACTCAGGTAGCGACATCTCCCCTTACCGTAGCCCTACTAGGCCCGTGTGGCAGACGCCATTTCTGATGGATATGTGGCAAATTCCCGCTGTTGCTAGGAAAAAATATTGCCACATCTGGCGGTCTCCCGGTCCGCTGCGGTACAATGTTAGTTACTCGTGTTTCCATTTGAATTTGTGTGCCTAAAACTGGTTTTGCACTGCTCTAACACATAGCAATGCGAGATCATTGAACAAAGACAGGCTACAGTTGGTCAGTATCGTCATAGAGTAACTTATACTAGAGCGGTACTGTCATAGTAAATTTTGTAACCCCAGTAAATTCAATGCCATCTGTCGACACACTTTAAAACTAAAAATAAATATTTATAAAAATACGATAAAATGTATTTAAATATGGATAAATGATTTTTTTTATTTGCATTAATTATTTTTATGATTTTGACCCATGTTCTTTCACTGATATGCGTTAAAATTGTTAAATAACAAACGAAACCGTCAACGCCATCTATACGACAGTTGGCCAAAGCTAGTAGCGCCCTCTGAACGAGAATCAAATTTTCTTGATTTTCGAGGCACGTTTTTTCCTTAGACTATATCCATCTATTACGGAGCTATATCTATCTTTGGTATCGTCAACAAAGTTTTAGTTACATAGAAACTTCATTCTTCCATGATGTGGTATTAATGAAGGCTACCAGACGTAGTAATTTTTTTGCTTTCTCAGTACCAAGTGTACCAACGGACAGCTTGAACCTTCGTCATTCGCGTACGGAACGAATGTAGAGAGGTCTTGAAAATAAGGTTTATAAATTTCACTGGTTTGTTCCAGTATCTCGGATTCTGCGCTCTCTGTCTATGCGCCGGGGCACTGGTTCCTGGCAACCCGCGGTTCGGTCTCATCAAACACGGCGGCCGGCGGTTTGCGTTCTGCTCCGTCAAGATGGCTACGCAGTTTAGCAAAGAACCGCAACGGTATGATATGATACACATTCCCAACGTCTGTTTGAAGATAATAGGGTTAAGGTTTCTTCAGAGACTTGAGAACTCTGGCTTCGACATCATCAAACAAGGTTTGCATTATGCTCCCTCAAAAGGGCTTCGCAGTTTAGCAAAGAACCACAACGTAACCACTCTTCCCAACGACTCTTTGAAGATAATAGGGCTAAGGCTACCTGAGAACCCTGGCTTCGGCCTCATCAAACAAAGTTTGCATTATGCTGCTTCGCAGTTTAGCAAAGGACCGCGACGGTATGACATTATTCACTCTTTGATCACCACCATTCGGCCATATACAATATAAAATTAACCTGATTACATTCTACGAATCCAGTCCCATTATTTAGGCAGTTGAATTGAAACCATCGGGTAACGGGTCGATTATCAAACCCTTCATCTGAGAAAAACACGTAGAAGAAACAAAAAGAGCTTCATGCACTGTCTTTTTCTAGCTACGTGAACGAGGTGCTGGACTACGCTCGGAACAACCCTCATGTGATTAATCTGCTCAACATTTGGGAGGCTGTTTACAATGTGCGAGATGTGGATAGGCTGGTCGTCAAGCATGTTAAGAAGAGTAAGTACCTACTACCTACCTACCTATAATGATGTCAACACAAACTGGGAATCTTAGTTTGGTTAAGAATACAATATAGGTGTACGTAGGTACTCGTACACTGTTGACAGCATAATTAAAAACAAACATTAAAAAAGTTCGAGTGCCATGCATCTTGAAAGTTGCACCTCGTGATTATACTGATTATTTTCTTGGTTTTTTGTTCATTAATATTGTTTAAAGTGTAATATCGATAGCGTATACAGTTAACTAATGTGGTAGTGTGCAGTTGCAAATTTAATCTTGAAACGCGTTTAACCACCATTTTGGAGTCGACGGCCGGTAGTCCACGTGCTACTTGTAAAGTCCAGCTATCGCTTTACAAGAGATAATAAAATCACCGTACACTGTCTTGTACTCACCGTACAATTTCAGTAGATTTAAAGCTCCTAATACCTTGAAACTGGCGAAATGGTCCTACTAGACTGAAGCCATAATTTTAGAAGAATGAATGAATAAAAAAGTACAACCGAATACAGAACCTCCTCCTTCATGAAATTATAATGGTTAATAAATGTAGTAAATACTCGTAGGATTGTATGCCGAGATCCGAAGGGCTTATCAAAAAACCGGACAAGTGCGACTCGGACTCGCCCACCGAGGGTTCCGTACTTTTTAGTATTTGTTGTTATAGCGGCAACAGAAATACATCATCTGTGAAAATTTCAACTGTCTAGCTATCAAGGTTCATGACATACGACAGCCTGGTGACAGACAGACGGACAGCGGATTCTTAGTAATAGGGTCCCGATTTACCCTTACCCTTTGGGTTGGGAACCCTAAAAACGAACCATTCAGTCGGCTTTACATATCGAGTGACTGTCCCCGATTGGTATTGGTATCCAGTTAGGTCCACTGCGACGTGCGAATCGGACGTAGTGTTCCATGCCCCTAGCTAACATGCCGAGGGCGTCCATGATATAATTATCGCTTACACTGCGTGTTACATACAGTCAAGGTGTACGAGAGAGAAATACAGACGGAGGCGCACCCGATTCCCGAATATATGGAGAAGAACTATCACTGGGACCTGTGGGAGTGGAAGCGGCGCGCTTGCCAATGGGTATTCACAAACCTATATTTATTTATCAAAGACACGTGTACTGACTAACTGAGTAATAAGACTGGCCTGCCCCATCTATCGCTAACCAAGTGCGGTCCTGCTGAGAGGCATAATAATAACAATATATTCTTTATTGGGCACCACATAATGAAAAAAGAATACAGAAAAAGAACACGCATTACATACCTATCGAAATCGAAATTTCATTACATTATCACAAGGCTAGGCTTAGCATAAGTGTACCGCGACAATATCTCACGCACGAGATAGACCACCCATCCCTTTCATAGTTTAGTTTAGTGACATAGTTTGAAAAAGACGAGTACTTACTCTATCTCGCGTGTGAGATACTGTTGCGGTGCATACGTGTACGTGCTAAGCCTACTGAGATACTGAACGAAAGAGCGATAGATTGGGCAATGAACTCAGTCATTTGACAACATCATATCTCAGCAGACAAGTAGCATATGGCAACAGAGTTCAATTAAGACTTCATCTATTAATCTATTAAAATTTTCAGGCGTCAATAGTGAACTGCCGCACAAAATCCACCCAAACCAACTACAGCCACCTCCGCTCCGAGATCCACTGTCAGACAGTCGAACCTCGGGACAAATGTTACCAGACCAGGAAAGATACGGGGATGACTACAGACTTCAGTAACAACTTTATTTTTGGGCTGCGGGGGCAAATTGGGTACGGACAACACTGGATTGACTTTGTTCAGAAGAGTCATCCGGAGAAATTAAAAGGTGAGTCACTTAGTATTTCTCAGCTACATGTCTCCACTGCTAAAATATAGACCATATCCTATCATACCTTGTGGGGAAAGTAATTTGACCTTGGAGCGTGTTTAAGTAGCTTTTGAAGGATAACAAAACGTAAAACGCTCATAATAATGGTTCGTTCGATATTAATTATCATTAAATACATAAATGGTTTCAGATATTAATAAAAAATACCTTTAGCTTTGTTTAATGATTTTAAGTCATAAACCTTAAAATTCCATAAGAAACATTTTTTTTTATAATGATGTTGAGCATAATTGTGAACGCAGGAACGCACAAGTTTTACATAATATATTGATGATGATTATAATTAACCTGATGATGATTGACAGACTTATGTTTTTTGCATGTTGCACTTTCCTCGCTATAGTGAGGTGAAAAGTTTTGTTACACACGGGTGCAAATGTATTTTACTTCTCGTGTGTTGAAACACTCGCGGGTAAAATACAGCTTTGCACCCTTGTATAACAAATAACTAATGTTCATCACACAAATAAATGCCCTTACCGGGATTCGTACCCAGGCAAATTGAAAGATAGATCTCTATCGGTTTATTCATGTTTTCCAGCGCAAACCTTCACTGCATGCATGTGGCCCTGCGAGCCAGGCACGCCTCCCTCGGAGACTGACTTCAAAGAAGACATCAAACAGAAGAAATCAGATTTCAACATGAGCATGATAGCTGTCAAAAGCACGCGGTTTTCAAATCTCGAATTTCACTGGTTAAAATAGGGAATACGCAAAACTCTGCGTATAGGGGGCGCCACTAGCACAAACAGTAAACCGCCTTGATGCATCAATGCCATGTTTATTAGTAACAAATTATCGTGAAAACTGTTTACGGCATAGTACTCTAGTTTACGGTTTGTGCTAGTGCTGCACTCTGGCAGCAGAATATTGCAGTAATACTCCCTATAGAAGCAACAGCGTGGGAATGTTAACTTTTATGAGACATCTTCGCACCATCAATAAGTTATTTTATAGAATGTACTAGAGATGTTAAGAAAAATCGTGCCCCCTAACTTGACAGCTGAATATGTCGCTGCAGAGAGTGCAGCGACACGGGGGACAGAGGTACGGTGTGTCGGGTGTCATGTGTTCACGTAATTCTCTCTGGCAAGTGGCAACCCCACATTGCAGTTTGGAAATAGACTATTAATATTTGGCATATTTATGGCAAATCCAGTTTGTCAGTAGAAAAAGTCGCGAAATTCTAATTAGGACAATTACATGTTTTAAGTTTGCCGCCTTTTTCTAATGACGGGAATGGCATGCCAAATTAGGATTTTGTACTAGACTTAAGGCCAATGAAGTACACAATTGTTACCGTCAATCGGGGTGAATAGGGAGGGCTGGGGTGAATAGGGACAAAAGTTCAGTACCAGACAATTGTCAGGTAAATCACATTTTACAAAATTTAGTATTTAGTATTTTTGAAAAAATTTCTTCAAAAATACTAAATTTTGTATGATACTATTTGTATGGGTATTTTTGACGAAATTGTCAGGTAAATCACATTTTATATTTTGTCCCTATCCCAGCCATCCTCATTCACCGCGGCTGACGGTACTTAATTTAATTTGCACTTACTTGAATAAAAACTTTTATAAAAAAAAAGATAAACCGACTTCAAAAAGGATGAAATAAAATATTATCCTTTTTAGGGTTCCGTGTTTAAGTATATGCGTTACCAACTGATATTTTTGAAGTCGGTGCCAAGCCAAATTTTAAACCATATATTCATAATGATTTTGGTGCAATTCGATAAAGATACATAGATATAGAAGTGTCCTACGAGGGCGATCTCGTTGCGAACGCCAACGCCTTGGGCCGGCCGCGCCGTGCCGCGTCGCTTCGCTTCGCGTTCGCGAGTGTTCGCCTATGTAAGACGCAGCGTACACGACGACAATAAACGAACTTTCTGTACACCTCAGAACAGAACACACGGTTGAACCTTCTTGGCGCAGTTCGTACCATGCTTGTCGGCACGTTAGTGTAAATCTAATACGTTTTGTCGTCGTATTTTTTTAAAGAGCATTTCTTACTAATTCTTGAACAGTCATAGCACGTGTCAGATTTATTGATTAAAGATATAGTAATATACTTTATTTAATTAATTAAAATTAATGAAATAGGCAATAAGAAGGTAATGCAGTATTTAATTAAGACCAGTTAGTTACTGCTCAATGTATATGTATTAAAGGGATACCTAGTTATCTACAAGGTTTGAATATGAAAACATGAAAAGTGTGAATATTATTTAATTATGAAGTAATATATTTGTAATAGCGGATATAAGTAAAAGTATATCGTAGACTTACTAAACATATAATCGATTTACATAATCGGCTCCATTACCAAAGATCTTAATATTGTATTGTTAAATTAGTCAAGTAAGTACGCTGCGCAATATATTGGTGGCTTATTATTAGTACTGGCTACCCTAACGTACATACTTGACATAATTTAAAGCAGTACTAAAACTAGCAAGGGCTGGTATATCATATATTACACTGTAATCAGTTGGAATATACGTTACGTAGTAATTACTAAAAACTCATTTTAAATCACGCTTATTAGGTCATCATAGTTCACATTGAAGATTGTAACGTACATACCATCAGACTATAATAAAAGCAAATCACACAGAAAGATATAACAAGTCATAAAAATCACAAATAATAGAAATATAAAATTGACACTTAACTTGGTTCCTCGTCGTTAGCTCTCCAACCGAGAAGTGACTCACAATTGTCAGACACCCGCTTATATTACATCAGGCTTTACCCCTTCCACCACTTCTTGGTAGGAGAAACAAAGTACGATGTTTCCGGCACATCCGGTTATCGTAATAATCAAATGTAGCAAATACAATTTATATGAAAATAAACCGATTAGTAATTTAGGAAGGCTCATAATAAATAGATTAATTTATTATTAGCTTAAGACGGAATAATAAAATTGTCATCTAAGACTACCGCACATCCGGTTAGCGTAATAATTGAATTTAACAAATGTATTTGCTACATTTAATTTTAATTTATTATAGAATAATTAACACAAACTAATACACATTTAATCGTGGCTAATTATTATTAATAGTTTACGTTACTTATGTTCTGACAGTTATGGTCACGAAATATACATGAAGGGTAGTTGTGTTATTGGCTGTGCTAAATTATTATAATTTATATCGATATACGGATTACTTTTTCGTGAAAATGTAAGTGTGATCGTTGTTAATAATACGTATCTCACACACGCAAGTGTGGGATTGGGACTGTCGCTTATCCAGAGGACTACATTTCAAAATATAAAACAATTCAAGGAACCTTCATGCAAAATTTCAGCTAAAGCGGTTCAGTTGTTTAGCCATGAAAAGGTAACAAAGAGGCAGACATAATTGCTTTCACGTTTATAATATTTGTACAGTTGTAATGGGATTTATAGACATAAAGCTGATTATTTTTGACTGGTATTGTTACTACTTGGAGTACTTGGCTTGGCACCGACTTCAAAAATATCAGTTGGTAACGCATATACTTAAACACGGAACCCTAAAAAGGATAATATTTTATTTCATCCTTTTTGAAGTCGGTTTATCTTTTTTTTTATAAAAGTTTTTATTTTTCCATTTTTAGTTTTAAAACATTGTTAAGAGCGTGACGCATGAATGAAAAACATAATGATGTTTAACTGTAAATTCGTAAACTTTATTAAATAATCAGAATTTTCCTCGGGTCCGTCTGGGAAATCATTCCTGTCACTAAATCCATTCTCCGCCCCGCCACTGACCCAATCCCTCAAACCCGGTGATCACTCAACCTCACAGCACATCAACCCCTGATCACTGAACCCCTCGACCCTAAACCACCAACCCTTCAACCGCCATTCCCCGACCCCTAACCCCAGACCCCTTAACTTCTAACCCTAACCCCCGATCCCTTAACTCCCAACCCCACAGTCCCCAACCCATCAACTCACCTCCCCTCAACCCCTAACCTCAAACCCCCCAAACACTAATACCCTCTACCTTCACCTCTCAGTCTCTTTGGTTGTTTCCAACACTACCTACATCAAAAATCATAATACACATACGAGGGAAGTTATCAGTAGCCTTACCACGAGTTTGACATTGATATATTCGCTATCGTGTGCGTAACTTACTGTTTATGCATCTCGCTCGTACTAGCATATTAGTGTACAAAGTAAGTTACGAAGAATATTTAGTGTCAAACTCGTGGTTAGGCTACAGTTGCACTACATCAAATTGGTGGTTTTGGGGAGGAAATGCTTGAGTTACTTTAGAAAACACCGAAATTACCACACACGTGCCTTTAAAAATTGAGGAGTTCCCTCAATTCCTCACGGATTCCATCATCAAATCAAAACCAAAAATATTACGAAAACACCTTGGAGAGGTAACTTCTTTCAAACAGAAAAAGAATAACTCAAATCGGATCATGGGTGCCGGAGTAATCGCTGAAATCATTATCATCAAAACAATCATCATCATCATCCGCTCCATTTCATCAAATTGGTGGTTTTCGAGAAAAAATGCTCAATTTGCTTAAGAAAACGACCAAATCACCATACATGTGCCTTTAAAAATTGAGGAATTCCCTCAATTCCTCATGGATCCCATCATCAGAACAGCACCAGATTAATGTGGGACCACCTTGGAGGTAGTTCCTTTCAAACAAAAAAAGAATTGTTCAAGTCGGACCACGGGTCTCGGAGTATTCGCTGAACATCCTACAATAAAAAAATCATCATCACTATCTTCAAAACAATCATCATCATCAGGTGCAATTCATCAAATTGGTCGTTTTCGAGAGAAAATGCTAAAGTTGCTTATGAAAACACCCAAATCACCATACATGTGCCTTTAAAAATTGAGGAGTTCCCTCAATTCCTCAGGGATCCCATCATCAGATCAGAACCAGATTAATATGGGACCAACTTGGAAGTAGCTCCTTTCGAACAAAAAAGAATTACTCAAATCGGACCACGGGTCTCGGAATAATCGGTGAACATACATAAAAAAAAAAAAAAAAACATAGCCACAACCAACCACAACCGAATACAGAACCTCCTCCTTCTATGAAATTGAAGTCGGTTAAAAAAATGGTACAATCGAGTTCACAGACATATATTTGCAAGCCAATGTTCCAAATATAAATATATACGCAATATATTTTTGGAGCGTTGACTTGTACAGATGTTTGTGAACTCAACCGTAATACTTCTACTTGGGAGTACAAGCAAAATGAAGTTGGGGTTGCTGGAGAGATGCTCATCAGTCATCACTTCATCGCTTATGTAGGAAATTATGTAAACACGGTCATTTTTAGAAAATACTTATTTAATAATCATTCATACGTTACGTTTAATAAATCGTTATTGCTAATGTGTTACTTATTTATTACATTAAAATAAGACCTATAGAAATTAATACATTTTGTAAAACCCTCTGTTAATAACTATACTATCATAAACCCCATGTTCAGGCAAATACACATCATCAACTACACAAACAAATAACACGGTAATTACCTGTTGCTAACCGCCTCGAAGCCGGCTTCAATGGGGCATGGGGCAGAGCCCCCGCTCTCGTTGGCTCTTAAATTTAATGTTCCGAGTTCCTTAACACCTTTTACACAAACACAGAACCGCCACAGGTCAAATGTACAGCATTTTCACAATAAAACAGTTTTTATTACAGCGCGACAGCAAAAACGTGCCGCCCGTATTTTGTTTTCTCTTGCGACTTGATTCCCTTTTTAGCCACGGGCGGAGCTCACCGGAGAGTGGCGTGACTGTCGCGCGATCGGCGCAAGGGCGGCGTTTTCCCGCGTCATTTGAATTATGTAGCCGATAGACATGTTTTATTATGCCTGAACACCCTCTCACTTAAATGTATTTATTATTCGGTTTCTAAATTGAGTACCACGGAAACCTAGAAAACTACTTAAAAATAAATTATTCTGAAAAGTAAATGTACCAACGATTGACACTGAATAGAATGAAATTGTCAACCCTGTACTCACTGTGGTATAGTATGAATTTTCTTAAATGTTTTCAAATCAGTTAAACAAAAGCCTTTGTTTCTTTTGTTCAGCGGTTACCAATGCTACCGCTACTGACTGAACGGGAACAAACTCGTGTAAAAAGAAATTTTACCGTCCTATTTATATGGTTCAAATTTATATAGCAGCTCTGTATTCTAAGGCCACACACAGGCAACCGTTCGTCCTTCATTACCCAAACTCGTTATCTCAGAATGGGCTATTACATTTTGAACCTTAATACTATCATTACTATCACGATAGTTGCTTTTTAATGACATGGTTGCTTTGGCACGCGCTGTATACACAGTAATAACATATATTAATCTATGCTGTATACCACAGTGAGTACAGTTCGGCAATGTGTGTGTAACACTTGTGGAGTTGTACGCGTCCATAGGCTATGATGAACGCTTACCATCAGACGGGCTACGTTTTATCTCCTGGTAGCACCCAGGAGTTCCCTTGCTTCTCTCGCAAGAGTGATGTCTTCAGCCCGCTGCTGCAGCGACAGGGCTTCAGCTCTGAGAGACTCCAGGGTCGAGGCCAACAGCGCTAAGGACTTGGGATAGCACGGTTCGGGTACGGAGAGTTTGTTGAACTTTGTCTGGAAAAGACAATACATTATTTCACAAAGGTTACAAAGTATTTAAAAATGATTGTAAAATTTTATCTGATTACGATTTAATTTTGTCATACAGAATCTCTTCATTTTCAAAATTCGGTAAAATAATGTGACCTAAGCTACCCAAGTTAAATGGACTGACACCTAATTAAACCTTTGACCGTCACGGTCGGTTATAGCCGACAAAATGAATTAACGCTTTGACCACCAAAGACGTCAACTGACGCTCGCGACTAAATTATACTTTATTTATTTATTTTCGGAGAACCAACAGCTATCAATTATACAATAGTTATATAAGTAAATAACAAAAAGCCAATTATAGGTTCCCACCAATAGCAACAAGTTAACACATAATTGGTGGTTAGCACTAAAATTTTACAACGTATTCAACTAATACTAATTTCAAAATGTGAATACCTACTTATCAAATACCCACAATTCAATACTCTTAATATACTGAGCTAAGAAAAACAAAACTTATTAATAAAATATATCAATCGATACAGTGATATTATTGTGAAAATGCTATCGCATACGACTCGCTCACTTAGGTAATTTGTTTGCCAGAATCCGTCTTATAGTTGTGATGTTACTATTAAAAACATCAATATCACACTCTTTCGTTAGTTCATTTAGACTTTTACCAGCTCGCAATAGAAAGCTATTCTTTCTGTAATTACGTGATGAAAATGGAATTGAGAGGGGAGGGAAGTATCTTTTAGGTCTAGATGGAGTATTGAAGGAGAGCTTAGCGAGCAATTCAGGACAATCAGTTACCATTAAAATTTTTGAGTATATATATGTAATATCCGCAATCTGTCGACGTTTATGTAGTGGGAGAAGGTGATGTTTTTTACAAACATTATCATAATTTGATGAATTATAGGGGGTTTTCAATTTAAAGTAGAGGTATTTTACAAACTTTTTCTGTATACGTTCTATTCTGTTAATATAAATATTATAATGTGGGTTCCAAATTTGAGACGCGTATTCAAGCTTGCTTCTGACATATGTACAATAAAGAACTTTTATGGTTTTACTTTGGGTGAAATGTAAAGAACTACGCATAATGAATCCCAATGTTTTGGTAGCACTAGTTACTATATTATCTATATGAGTATCGAATAAAAGCTTTGAATCATGGGTGACTCCCAGGTCTTTAATGCATGACACAGTTTTGAGCACATGATTATTGTACGTAGTTGGGATTCTACTTTGTTGTTTCGTAAAGGTTAATGTAAAACATTTAGATACATTTAGGTCTAATTTATTGGTCTGAAAATAAGCAACAAGACGCGTAAGGTCATCTTGTAGAAGAGCAGAATCATCTAATGAATTGACTTTGGTAAAAATTTTCATGTCATCAGCAAAACATAGTAATTTGGAAGAGTGGAAACAATCACTGATGTCGTTCACAAATATGTTGAAAAGCAAAGGCCCCAGCAACGACCCTTGCGGGACGCCACTGGGAACAGTTACCCAGCCAGACATATAGTTGTTAATGACAACAGCTTGCGACCTGTTATCGATATAGGACGTGAACCAGCGCAAGAGATCACCATGAATGCCCATGTTATTTAACTTAAGGATTAGTAGTTTATGGTCAATTCTATCAAACGCCTTGCTATAGTCTGTGTAAACTACATCTACTTGACTACCTTCAGACATGGATTTAGTTACATAATCATTAAGGAGTATCAGATTTGAAACGGTAGATTTGCATCGCAGGAAACCATGTTGGAAAGGACTAAAATAATTCTTGATTGCCGCATATACTTGAGTATGAACTAGTTTTTCAAGTACTTTAGCAAGTATACAAAGTTTTGAGATTGGCCTATAATTGGTTACTTCTGTTTTAGGGCCTTTCTTGTGAACGGGTGTAATGTAGGCTGATTTCCATATCGAAGGGACGTTACATTCAACAAATGAGCGCCTAAATAGTAGAGATATTGGAATCACAATAGTGTACGCGCAATTAATCACAAATAGGGCCGGCATATCATCGGGTCCAGCTGATTTGGACGGGTCCAATTTTAAGAGTAACTTTATTAGAGCATCTGAGTTAACTTCTATATTACTTATATGCGAGATAGAACTAGCCACAGAGTCGACCAGCACCACTTGGTCAGTACTAGGCGCAGAAAATGTTGTATGGAAATAGTTAGAGAAAGCCTCACATATATCTGCGGCTGTATTGACCTGTCTTTCCTCATACTTTAGACAACTCGGTACACCATGTGAGCTAGAACGCGACTTAATGTAAGACCAGAACTGCTTCGGGTTTTTAACGATATTGTTCTCAAGGCGTCGAACATATGTTGTAAAACATGACTGTTCAAGTCTTTTGACCCTGTCCCTTTGAACATTAAAAGAGATTAAATCTGATATATTACCATATATACGAAATTTTCTTTGATATTTAGATTTCTCTTTGATAGCTTTTTTTAGTGCGGGTGAGTACCACTTAGGAAAACTATCAGTATGACATATTTTACTAGGAATATATTTAAATCGCAGTTTATTAAATGTGGAATAGAAAAAGTTAACCGACTCCTCTAATGAGCGTCGCGACTTAATGAAATAACAGGTTTTAGCTCTTACCTTAGCCAACTCACAGCTCTCCTCATAAGCAAACACCTTCTGCCTCATCTGCCGCATCAACTCCTGAATATTCTCCGGATTTGGGTTCTGCATCCTCAAACTCTCCCTCGAGCATGTTAATTCCCTCCTCAACTCTTCCATGAACTTGTTATTACGGTCTATTTTCCGTTGCAACACTTCGTTCTTCTGTGTAAGTTTGAGTAACTCGTATTCGTCGTCTAGTTCATCTGCTAGTTCTCGAGAATGACGTAGGGAGATGGCGATTGGGTCGAGTTGGTCGATGTCCAATGCTTGCTGTAGTTGAGAGGCTTTTTGGAGGAGTAGTTGGGTTTTTTGAGGGAGAGCGTCGATGGATACGTTGAGTTTTGTGATCGTCTCAGTGGTTACTGCGGCTGGGGGGTGGAGATTTAAATATTATGGAGTAAAGCGAAATTGAAGAAAAAAAAGTAGTAGTTGTTTCTCCATTATCATTTGACTAAAAATATTATTAAGAGAAGTTCTCTAATCTGCTTTTAATATAGGTATTAGTAATGGAAGAAATAAGTTTGTCAGCAATGTAAGTTAATAGTAAAAACTAAGTTTAGGCATGAGATTGGATTGAATTCCAATACCAATATATTCATAAATTTCATTGGTAGAAAAAATAGGATAGGCTAGGAGGAGGTGGTAATAAATGGGTATTATAAATAAACCAATAAAACATCTAAACATAAATTTATTTACTAAATTAAACAACTTCTAAACTAGGAAAATCAACAAGCGTTTCTATCCTCTTAGCAACATTCAGAAGCAATTCTTCTGACAATTTCGGTCCCATCAACTGAATGGACAATGGCATCTTGTTCTTTGACAGGCGGATCGGTATTGAAACTGCTGGCACTCCAGCCATGTTTGCAGGCTGCGTGCAATAGTCTTGGAACGCACACTGGTCCCGATTATGCTTCGACACAAATTCATCCAATAATGGTGCATCTGACAATGTGGTCGGAGTCAAAAGCAAGTCAACTTCTTTGAAAACTTTCTCAAAATCATCTGCAATCATCCTGCGTAGCTTTAGAGCTTTTATAAAATACTTTTCGTAATTTCTTGTTAGTAAAAAGTAGTTGCCGGCGAAAATTCTAGATCGGACAACTTGGTTGAAGCCTTCGGAACGAGATGAAGCATAAAGCTCTTCAGTTGAGTAGTCTTCTTTAGTTCTAAGTCCATATTCTATTCCATCATACCTTGCCATGTTGCTGGCCACTTCACATTGGTTTAAAATTGAGTATACTGCTATTGATACTGATGTATTTGGCATGGAAACAGTTTGAACCATTGCTTGTTCATTCTCCAACACGTTTGTGACTAATCTCCAAGTATCTACTATATCTTCTGACATTCCTGGACAGTGGTACTCTTTAGGAATCCCTATCTTAATTTTTGACATGTCAAAATTGTTATCCAAAAATACAGGATTGAATTTTCTTTTAATTGTGGTTGAATCTAATTCATCCGGCCCAGCTACGCAGTTTAAGATATTGACAGCATCATCTACTTTCCTAGTCATAATGCCTGGTACATCCATCGAGTTTACTAGAGGTATTAATCCGTATCTTGAAACTAAACCGTATGTAGGTTTTAAACCAACAACACCGCATAGTGCTGCAGGGTTTCGGGTAGAACCTCCTGTGTCTGATCCGATGGCAGCCACACATGCTCCAGAGCTGACTGCTACAGCGCTACCACCGGAGCTGCCTCCAGCGATCCTCCAGCAGGCTTTATACCCCCAAGGGTTCCGAGTTGGCCCAAATATAGAGTCGACAGTGCCTGCACCCATGGCAAACTCATCTAGATTACATTTTCCTATTAAACAAGCGCCTGCATCACGTAATCTTGAATATACAGTAGCATCATACATTGGTACGAAGTTCAAAAGCATGTTCGATGCGCAAGTGGTACGTATGTTTTTGGTGCAGAAGTTGTCTTTCATACCAACGGTAATACCGTCTAGAGGTTTGGTTTTCTTGTCTATATAGAAGCGTTTTTCACTCTCAATCCCATGGTTTTCAGCTACATCTTCAGTTAAAGTCACAAATGCATTTAAGTCGCGGTTTTGCTTTGCATTTTGTAAACACAAATCTACGAAACTTGTCGGTGTCAGTAGTTTATCGCGGTAAGCTTTATGTATTTCTTTTATAGTGTACGTTGTTAACTTATTCATTTTGTTTTTTACAGTCTCGTCATTAGGTTAGAAATAACAGAAATACAACGCTGACGTATAATACGACCAAATAATGTGCGCACTTTGACGTAACATTAAAAGAAGTTATGGAGTATTCTCAATTTAGTTGTGTTGTATAAAACGAAAATGTTCGAGGATTTTCACTTACCCGTGGCAAAATCTTCCTGTTTATCCTTATCAGCTATTTGTAAATGTAGCTTCATGAGTTCTTCGCCACCAACACACGTATTTTCCATGATTTGACTCATTATTATTTCTTTAGACACAACAAAACCAACAACGCGTGGTATTATGTGCCAACAACAAATAATTCGTTTGGTTTTAAAAATGTCTAAAAATGTTGACAGATTGCCGCAACAACAACAATGGAGTCGATGGTGTGTTCAAGACCGTTGTATAAGCGCGACGAATTTTCATTCGGTTTCCGTACGGAATGACAGGTGGGAACGGGACGTCGCTATGTCTATGCTACACATAGCGCTGTCTCGCTTGCACATGTCATTCCGTGCGTCTGGTTATATATAGTCGGTCACACCAATTTGTCAGTCAGGAACAACCAGGAAAATTATACTCATCCCTTTCTTTTGGGCGCTAGTACTGGTGTAAGACAAAGATAGTATGATTCTCTCTGTCTATGTTTGAAATGAGACAATCCTTTGACAAACTTTACGTGTAATGTTGAAATCACAGCAATGAAATTTATGAAATGAACAACACAGACACACACTGATTGAGTTTTTGCAAATGGCTACCCAAGCCTGTCAAACAACAAAAAATAAAATTGCAAAATATATTATTTAGTGCGTTGCCTGAATTTGATATTTGTAAAAACAATTATAAGAGCAATAAGATAGATATATCTTTATAGATTATAAATGTAATTAATTACAATTAAAACATAATTTCATCGCGAAATGGCTCATTTACAGTACATGCCGGGTGATCCCCGGTTAGTCGATCAATTAGTTTATGAGTTGAAATCTAAAGGAATCTTTGATCAAGTAAGTTTTGTATTAATTTATTTACGTTTGATTCTATAAATCGCACGATTAACCCGAAATAACTTGCACTCTATACCTGTTATTCAAGTTTAAAACAATAAATCCAGCATTAGTAACTTCAATCGTAAGTTATAGAATACGAGATCAATAATTTCTCCATGTTGTGTTTAATCGAACTTCTGAAGGGGAAAAAACCCTGAATTTTATGAATTACTGACTTATTATTAATTATGTAAATATGTTTTCTAGCCACATCTTTTAAAATAAGATTGAATAACATGTAGAAAAACATTCCTTTTTCCTTCCATATTATAATGCTGTTGACTACCATTAAAACTATCATTGTTACCTGCAATTAAAGTAAAAATGACATAAGAGGACATCTCACAAGTGTATTAGTTGGTCTAAAAAGTGTTTTATGTGTAATAAAGCACATTAAGACCATTTAAGACTTCTACACTACCAAAATGGCTTTTAACACAAGCAAAAGTTTATTTCAACATTTAGTTTATAATGTAGAGGTTAAGATCTGTTTCCTATTGTCTAAATTTCATCTATTTATATATTCCTTGTAAAACTTTTAGGTTACATTGATTGGCCTTGAATGATTTTACAAACATGTTGTGTTTCTTTGTTTAATCATTAGTAATGAGACCAAAGACCGAACTAGTACAGTTGTGAGATTGTACTAGTTGGGAGCGATATTTTTCAGTGAACGAGCATGCACAACTACAAACAAACTAGGTATATGGGTCAATCAACTATTTCATGTTATTAATCTGTCACACAAGCCAGAAGAGCTTTTGTACAAACTAAGCCTTAAGATTTACTCCCAGTCAAACTCTGATGACCTATTGAGTGAGGTGGTGGTGGTAGACAGACAGATTATTAGTTTGATTGGAGTAGGTATATACCTGAAAAAAAAAAACAATGAAGAGAAAATTGGACATGTTCTGTTTCATGACCACCCTTCTGACACAATAAGTAATAAGTAATAGTACAGATGGGCCAAATATGAAGTTTGCGCAATACTAATATTCGGCCAAATGATTTGGTTTGTCTGTGTCAATCTAATAAATCATTTGAAAATGATTCAATTACAATAGCAGCAAAAGATGAATCGCTTCCTAGGCAATACCCTAGAAACAAATAGGTCATGGACTCGCAAACAAATTTTCTACACTCTCCAAATAATCAAAACATCCCATGGATTCAACATGTGTTTATAATGACAACGGGAAAACCTGATGGAAGAGAGTACATTAAAATTTCTGGAGCGTTGCATACAGGCAAACATAATAAAAAATATTTGCTGAATATTCAGCACTTAAACCAGGGGGGTGTCACTGCGCAGTTTAGGTATATTTGGCCGGCGCACCGCCCGGGCAGGTGTATGGCAGTGGGCTGCCGCTCGGCTCGCACGATAGTCGTGTCACGTGGCGCTCGCGCAAAATTGAAAATACGCAATGGCTTCGAAACCTAACTCGCGATCTAATCTGTATAAAAGATGTTCTGTTTACGGATGTCTGAATAAACGGAAGAACAAGGAAGCAGAAAAATAATTTTTTTTTTCAAAGATTCAAAGATTTATTTGTTCAACATAGGTAAGTTACACGATGTTAAATACATATTTCAGTATCACTATGTCGTGCCTATTGGCATACAAATTCAATAAAAATACACGCTAATCATAATATCACAGAAAAACAATAATAGTCAAAACAGGGTTTTTTTTTTATCCTATCTGGCTTTTACTCCCCGCAATTTTGCACGGGGTGAATTTGCCAATGTCGGTTTTTGACTTTCACACGTGAGGAGAATGTTCGGTAGTCTGGGAGGTGTGGTTGGGAAAACCTAAAAACGAATAATTGTTATGAACATCACAGACAAACACATGACGAATACAAAAATTAGTAGAAAAGCGGGAAGTGGGTGACAGAACGTTAATAGTGCCAACATGAAGGAAGTGGAAGAGAAGAAAACGATATATAAAATAAATATGAAGTATAGAATAAAACATAAATAATTAGACGCATTAGATTATAAAAGATAAGACGCTATTTAGAGTTTAATGTTGTTCGTTTGTAAATATTTAATGAGTATAGAAGTAAGCCTAGTATCCATGTGACAAAGCAGTGAGCTAAAGCATATAGGTCGTGGAACATTTTCGGGTAATACATCGTACAGGGTTATGTCATGCAGTAAATCTTAATTAGGTAATTCAGTCAAAAATTCTATAATAGAGTAATATGCTTTCTCGTTAAGAAAAGCTTTTAGTTTTTTTTTAAAAACATTATCCTTGAAATAAAACTATGAAAACGGATTATATCGCGTATATTGAATTTATAATTCATCCCGACGTTTCGAACTCTTTACAGCGTTCGTGGTCAACGGGTGACTGAGGAAAAATTACAAAATGCAAAAATACCCACATACTAAAATAATGAACAATCATAGACTACAAACTTTAAGGCTGGTTGTACATGCAAAATCGGTTCATAAGGCTAGTTATACACTATAATTATTTTCAAGTAAAGATATATATTATATACGCGATAAAAAACTATGCCGGCTCCAACCCTACACCACGGACCCGAGAAGATTTAATTCCCTCCTAAATTGTAGGAGGGTATCCCAATATGGGACCGGCAACAAACTCGGCGGGACACATCTTTTCAAAACATCAGAATGTCCAGCATCATCCAACACTACGGTCTCACAGTCTATGTCTCGCTTGCTCCTTTATCAGGTGGACTACAGGATCCCAAGCTACATTATCCTTGTCTTTACATGCAATTATATTCGCCGGTAACTTGTTATATATTTTGTGAGCCATTCCAAGTATGCTTTTTTGTAAAAATGCCGTTTTATTTGGTACTTTTTGCATACTTGCTTTTTTTGCATTTTTGGTACTTTAGTTTGTTTTGAAGGCGAACGCTTTTAAACTTACTAAATAGGCTGTGGTTTGTATTTACAAAATTGGCCATTTCGTATATATACAAACATGGCAATGTAAGAATTTTGAGACTCTTGAAAAATGGTTTACATGGCTCACTTTCTTGGACACCGCAAATTGCTCGTATGCATTTCTTCTGAGCCTTAAATACAAATTCTTTATTGGTGGAGTTTCCCCAAGGATACCATATCTTAAATTAGATGTGACATAAGCATGATAGGCGGTTAAAAGTGTCGATTCGATTGCGATTTTTTTCAAATTGTATAACGCGTATGAATATTTACTTAATTTATTACATATATTGTCAGTTTGTGTTTTCCATGTCAACTTATTATCTATACTTAATCCTAGAAATTTCGTTATGTCCGTTTCATTCACTTTATGTCCCTTATATACTATGTTTAAACTAGTAGATTTGGATCTCTCAGGTAAGAACGGATTAGACTGAAAACATTACCGCGAACTCCATAAGCATGTAGTTTGTCTAAGAGAATATTATGGTCAACAAAGTCAAACGCTTTTGACATGTCCATATATAAAGCGCATGTAGGGATTTTTTTGTCCATGTTATTAAGAGGCCGGTGTCGATTTTAGTCGCAAAAATGTAAAATTGATAGATTTAGTCGGTGAAATTGTACACCTTTTGTTACCTAATTGAAATAACAAGTACTGGTTTCTATTAGCACGTCTTCTTATCTTACCTTTTATCAGATAATTTTTTTGAAAACAGACAGTAAATTAGTAATGTTTGCTTTTCTGATGGACGTTTAGGTAAACGCGCGTAAAGCACTGATTTTGTCGCTCTTATTTGTAAATTTCGTAAAGTTTGGACGGCTAAACATGGTAATTTTGTATTACACATATCCTGTATTTGACGTTTATCAGACTACATTTTTATTATTATGACTTTGAAGTAGTGTAAATGAAAGTTAGACGAAATCAATTTTCACCAGAAATTACTTCAAAACAAGTGACAATTTCTCCGAAAATCGACTTAATTTCAACGTAATTTTGATACTTAAACAATCTACAACATTTGCTGAAACTATTCTTATACATCAATTTGTATAATTTACCACCATAAAATTTTGATGAATTTTTAAAAACTGCCCCTTCTTTTCATATATTACCGGTGACGCA
Source organism: Cydia strobilella (assembly GCF_947568885.1). NCBI lineage: Eukaryota > Metazoa > Arthropoda > Insecta > Lepidoptera > Tortricidae > Cydia > Cydia strobilella. The sequence goes on from NC_086060.1 coordinate 1,484,551, forward strand.
CGCTCGCGACCTCATTATTAAAAGGCACATTGAGAAGACGTGCTAATAGAAACCAATACTTGTTATTTAGATATTACGTAACAAAACGTGTATAATTTCAACGACTAAATCTATCAATTTAAAATTTTTGCTCCAAAATCGACTACGGCCTCTTAATAACTTCTTGTACTAAATCGAAAATTGCCAAATTTATTGATTTTTCCTTTCGAAACCCTTTTTGTTCAAAATATTTATCAGTACGGTTTTTACTCACTATTATTTTTAGTCGCTTTTGGCGACATGTTTCGGATTCTTTGGGAATCCTTCCTCAGGCACGAGTGTCCGCGGCGGTTGTACGTCGTGCACTCTAATAAAATAATAGTGAGTAAAAACCGTACTGATAAATATTTTAAAATATGTCTCACTGTCTTTTTGTTCCTTTGCAAATAAGTTTTTTTTTTCAAAGTAATTGTAAAGACTTGTATATAACTTTCTCTATGATTTTGGCAAAGACAGAGATTAACGCAATAGGCCTGTAGTTCTTCATGTTATCTTTATCCTCCTTTTTATAAAGAGGTCTCACAATGGATACCTTTAGTTTGCTAGGAAACTCACCATGCTCAATACATAAATTTACTATATGGCTATCTCAATGTCAGATGTTTTTTTTTTATTATTTTCGTATGTATACCATCGTATCCAGTGCTATTTGTATTTTTTAAAGAATTTATTATTAGTTTTATGTCATTAGAATTTGTCGGTTTCATAAATTAGGGAGTTAGTTTAGTATGTCATTGTTTTCTTATAATTATTTTTGTTGCCACTATGAGGAGTAGCAAGACGAACTTGGTCCACGAAATAATTATTAAATTCCTCTGCAATGTTTGTTTTTTTAATTCCGGACTATAGTCAATATATTGACTGACATATTTTCAAAGGAATAAGTACTTCTGTGACTATAGAAATATGAATCTGTGGCATACCTACTTCCGTGAGAATCAGACATACTATCTCCGGCTAAAAATTTTATGTTTACAGAATCAACGTTTGTAATTCCTACATATTTATCTTAAAAATAATAAATCAGTAGGTAGGTAAAAACTTGTCAAGTGACAACCCCGTGCCGACACTCGCAGCTCGGTCATAAAACTGCGGCGCGCAAAGAAGATTCACGGTTCGTGCGCGGTTATAAGTTTCAATTTTGCTTGCAGGCGGCGAGTGTAGGTATAATTTTATACCTAAATCTGGCTTTTGTGAAGGAGTGAATTTTCTGTACGGTAGTACTATTAGTTATTCTGTGCTTAAACCAATGGCCAAACAGTCCAAAGGCACTAGTTTCGTGGTACTTACATTAATTTTACAAAGAAGGTATATGTGCAAAAACTCAAAACCGGCTGAACCGCTAAGCTGTGGACAGACAGACACACATACTACTTTGTAGGCATCCATAAACACGGTATTTACGGTATAGGCAGTGGCGTAGCTAGGCGTGGGCGAAGTGCCCACGGCCTCGCGCCCCAAGGGGGGCCTCGCACGAGGCCCCTTTGGGCACAGTGAAAGAAAATGGCCTCGCAGATGCGATTTCGCCCACGGCTAGATTAGTTCACGGTACGCCACTAGGTATAGGTTTGTGCAAGCTGGGTTTCCGCAACTCAACAACGTAGACTGCGGCTGTTTAGCGTAAAAATAACAGCTTACCATCAGGTTTGCTTGTTTGCTAACAACATTGGTACATGGTGCTGAAAAAACCGGCCAAGTACGAGTCGGGCTCGCGCACGAAGGGTTCCGTACCATTACGCAAAAAACGGCAAAAAAATCATGTTTGTTGTATGGAAGCCCCACTTAAATGTTTATTTTATTATATTTTTAGTATTTGTTGTTATAGCGGCAACAGAAATACATCATATACGATAATTTCAACTGTCTAGCTATCACGGTTCATGAGAATCATGAGATACAGCCTGGTGACAGACGGACAGACAGACAGACAGCGGAGTCTTAGTAATAGGGTCCCGTTTTCACCCTTTGGGTACGGAACCCTAAAAATGTGTTTGCAGTAAATAAAAACACTACAATGTAAAATGGAGCTGTGACTTTATGACAAGCCGATTTCGTAGAGTATCAATGAATAAGCCCTCGAAATGTAAATTTGTCTGTGCGCGTATTTACAAGAAAATTCTGCTAGTTATGAAATCAGAGTTTCGGCTTAGCTATGTTAAGTCCACGGTATATAGGTCCATGTAAGTAAATGCTCATTTGTAATTCCAGTTCCGCAAAGATTGCATCTCGGACGTGGACACGCGGCCGGCCTACCAGAACCTTCGGCAGCGAGTGGAGAACTCCGTGTCCTTGTTCCTGTCCAGGCAGACCTGGAAACCGGATTTGAACAAGAATCAGCTGCGGGAGAAACTCAGGAAGCATATACTTGAGTATGTAGAATTGTACATCAAACTTTTAAATCATTTTCAAGATTTCAAAGTCTCCACTCCAACCCGGAGGGAAAATGGCCTTGGTTTCATGATGTTTTTCATCACTTTTAATTCGGCAAAATAATATGTGACGTTTTCCAAAAGGTACCAAAAGGTACCACATTGTCGTTTGTTGATAAGGTTGATTTCTAATTGAAGCTATATGGAAATAGCGCCTTACTGACAAGCGACAATAAGTACCCTTTTGATTAAAAATGGCACATATTTTGACTATGGAAGCCTAGCGGTAGCTAGTAACATTTGTTAATTAAACCAAAGAGGTCTTATTATATGATAGACCGGTACTGTCATAGTAAATTTTGTAACCACTGTAAATTCACTGCCATCTATCGACATACTTAAAAACTAAAAAAGAAAATTTATAAAAATACGTTTATTTGCATTAATTATTTTTATATGATTTTGACCCATGTTCTTTCACTGACATGCGTTAAAATGATAAATAACAAACGAAACCGTCAACGCCCTCTATAGGAGAGTAGGCCAAAGCTAGTGAAAGAAAATGGCGCCATCTGATCGAGAATCAAATTTTCGTGATTTTCAAGGCACGTTTTTTCCTTAGACTGTATCCATCTATTACGGAGTTATATCTATCTTTGATTAAACTATAAGGTTAACCATAAGTTTATCAATCTATTAGGTCTACCAAACAAAGGTACCGAATTTTAGAAGAGTATGAATGTTGGCATACTTCTTGAAAAGCATTTAATCAGTTTTTTTTAATGGCTTTAAATTAGGACACAGTCCAAGTTTCATCAAAATTGTAAACCACATAATAATTTTGTCTACAGTGGCAACTACCTCGAGCAAGGCGTAGAAAGAATCGTGGACCAAGTAGTCAACCCCAAAGTGGCGTCTGTCTTCATACCACAAGTAGAAGACTTAGTTTACAACTACCTTGGCATCGCTCGCAAAAAGTCCACCCCTGAAACATCAAATGACAAAGGAAATACCTCAAGTGATCTGCCTACTGATTTAGAAGCTGTCAGTCCTGGATCAGTGAAAAGTAATGATAAAGATGAACAAATGGAAGAATCTAAAGATGAAGGAATGGAAGTTGATGATGATAAAGTAAAGGAAATTAACATCAATGACATATCCATGCCATCTGATATAGAACCTGAAAAAGAGGCAGATACTCAGCTTTCTGGTATCAGTGATTTGACTTCACACGGTTCTGAAGCTAGTTTAGGTAAATTGAGCATACCTATGCCTGCTGAAGAAATTAATCTGGAGAATATACCGTCTCCAGAGAACAGTCCTCCAAAAATTGATTTAGACAGCATTGAGTTGCCTAAGGAAGAGCCAGAAAGTATTGAGTTAAAAGATATACCTTTACCTGATGAGAGCCCAAAAGAAGAGAAAGATCAATACTTTAAACCAATAAACAGTGATGATGATTCTAGTTCTGAATCGTCTATAATCAGAAATATGTCACCTCTGACACCAATCAGGAATTTCAATAATGAAAACTCGTGCGACGCGCAACAGGCTTTTGATAATGATTCTGATATTAAAAATGATGATAAAAAGGAACCCAATACATTTAGATTTACTATTGATGCGAAATCACCTGAAAATAGTTCTGACGTCAAAGATACTAAACCAGAAAAAGAAGAGCAGGCAAATTTGGCGTATCAATTTAATGAGCAAGTTAATATCAACACATTTAACACACCTTTATATGATGACAGTTCTAACAGTCACAACTTACAAATCGATTATGAAAGTGATGCTAACAGCAAAACCAATTTGGATAAAATTCCTTTCCCTGATGACCCTACGTCAGAAGATTCTAAGAAAGAATCGACAGATGAGAAAAGGAGTCACAAAAGCTCACATAGATCTAGAGATTCCCATAGACATAGCTCTAGCAGTAAAGATAAAAGAACCGATTCAAAACACTCAAGTTCTAAAGACAGAAAAGATTCTAAACAAGACAAGAAATCTTCTAAAGATGACCAGAGTAAGTCCAAATCTAGTTCTGATAAGTCTAAAGAAAAGGGCCGAAAAGAAAGCAAAGATAAAGATTCTAAACACAGGAGTTCTCATAAAAGCTCCAGCAGCAAAGATTCGAAACATAGAAGCTCTAGTTCCAGTCAAAGGCATTCTAGCAAACACGACGATAAGGACAGGAAGTCTAGTAGTTCCAGCAATAAAGATAAAGAAAAGTCAGATAAAAGTTCGAAAGATCACAAATTATCACGGGATTCTAAATCATCTCGTTCAGATAAAGATAAAAAGAAGAGAGATGATAAAGATAAGGATAAGAAAGATAAGAAAGACAATGATGATCATTACAGTGCATCAGGCAGGGGAAGTCACACTCGTCGCTCGACTGATAGAGATTCCAATGATGGTAGCTCATCTTCAAAAGGATCACATAATCCATCTACCTCAAAATCCTCTGAAAGCAAAACTAATAAAGGTAACAGTTCCAAATCTGATAATACATCACCGAGCAGCCATTCTACAAGCCCCAGTGATAAAGAAAACGCATTGAAAGAAGGAAACACAAAAGCTAATGTAAATCAACCAAAACCTGTCAGAGTAGATACGCGCTTAGAAATGCCCATGGCATCGCCTCCGCGCCTCCCTTTTGTACCAGACGTGACATTGAAAAAACCTAGATTCGCTGCAAATTTAGCAGAAGCAAAGCGGCTAATGAAAATGAGGAGATTCTTGGATGAAGAACAGAAGAGAATGAATCAAGAAGCAGCATTACTATTAGAATTCCAGGCAAATGTTAGACCCAGTCTGAGCCAAGTATATTCTAGCGTCTCTGGCCCTGAATTAGAGTTTGCTTGTATTTCTAACACTGCGGAATCTCAAAAACCAATAATAGAGACGAATTACGCTGAAGTGAAACCTATTGAAGAAATTGAATATGCTCCTGATTCCATAGAAATGCAACTTAGTGAAATGAATAAGGAAACTAAAAAAATTAATCCAAGTGAAATGGAAAAAGAAACTGAGAAGGAAGATGAAATAAAGGAAGAAGTAGTTACAAAAGAAGAAGCAATCGAAACAGAGGAAGTATATGAAACTATAGTATTAAATCAGCCTGACTTTGAGGATACTGAGAAGATATTAAACGAAATTTCAAAGAAAGTATACGGAATTGTGGATGACGAAGATGAAGATATTATAAAAGACATTTACAAGCCAGAGCTTAGAAAAGATGAAGATAGTATAAAAGACATTTACAAGCCAGAGCTTAGAAAACAAGAAGATAGTAAAAAAGATATTTACAAGCCAGAGCTTAGAAAAGATGAAGATAGTATAAAAGACATTTACAAGTCAGAGCTTAGAAAAGAAGAAGATAGTATAAAAGATATTTACAAGCCAGAGCTTAGAAAAGAAGAAGAAATAACCGAAGGCATTAAAAATGAACACACAGAATTTGAGGTTACAGTCATAACTGAAGAAATCGATGACAATGAAACTGTAGGGGATATTCCTGATGATGAACTAAGAGTAATAATTCAACAAGAAGACCAAGAAGATAGATTCGAATATTTCGCTGAGCATGAGAAATATAATGCCGAATTAGAAAGAGACAAATTCGAAAGATTCCTCAACACATACACCACTGATATAGGCAGTAACAAATTATATCTTATAAACTGCGATTCCTACGAAGAAAGCATTATGAAAGAAGTAGCACAAACCAATGGCAATTTCGAAATTATAAACTATCACAAAAACGGCCATATGAATAAGAATATAGTTAAAAACGTAAATGTCTCAAATGAAATCGTTCTACCACTAGATAGAAATACACCAGTGCAAACTATGATCAGATCCCCAGTTTTTAGTCCTGTTAAATCCGAATGTTCTTTCGAACTTTCTAGCGATTATGATGCCAAATTAGAAGAAATGGTAAATAAGGCATCGAGAGAACAGATTATGGAGATAATACTTGGTGGATCGGAGCCGGAGGAAAGTAAATTGCCACAGATAGACTATTTTGTGGAGGATAACATTGTGAAGCAAGATGATTTGAAGAGGAAACTGTCAGTTGAGAGTGATAATAATAATGGGCATGTGCTAAAGCCTAAATTGAGGAGGATGAGTGAATCTGATCAGATATCATCTACTACTGAAGGTAAGACGTTTTTTTTCATCTTTTATAAAATATCTCATACTAATACATACATTTTTTAGATATTTTAATTATTTAGTTCAGATTTTCCTTAGCTTTTATAATACAGATTGGCAAACGATATAAAAATAAAATGGTAGGTTTTTAATTGTTAAAATACTGTGGTATATTGACTCGAAAATAAACGATGGTTATTCTATATGGCGTAATTACAGACGTTTTTACACGACTGCCCAAAAAAGAGAGTGTTATGTTTTTAGTGAGTCATTAATTCTAAAATCTAGAAGACAGAGCAATAATTTTCGGCAACCATTTTTTGATTTTTAAGAGTCCCCGGCAAGCTCGGCCGAATTGCACCTTCGCACAAACGTAGTTCCGCTCTCATTTTAAAACTACGTGTTGGATTGTAATGAAACTTTGACATGAGGTATATCTGGGTCTGAAATTAGTTGGGGCATTTTCAATGAAAAGGGACCTTATTTTTATAGAAAATACCACAGTTTATATAGCTTCAGTTTATAAAAAAACAAAATAGAGCAAAAACAAGTTTTGTATGAAAAACTTAAATTCGCTGTATTTTTTTAGCTATGGTATCTGAAGCTACATAAACTAATTACAGACCTAGATATACCTTATCCTATTGTAAGTACAAAGTTTCAGAGCACTAGCTAGTCGTTTTGAAATGAGAGCGGAACTACGAACTACGTTTGCATGGAGAACCGAGTTTGCCGGAGACCCTTAAGTTTTGAATTGAATCTCGATTTATGAATGTTTCCAGAGAGTCCGGACCCGCTGCAGTCGTGCGTGAGTCGGAGCAACACCGGCCGCTCCAGATACTTGGGCAGGGCAAGGCGCGTTGGTCTACCGAGGCCGAAGAGGACCGGTGAGGACATTCCTTTAATACCACGTCGGTGGCAAACAAGCATGCGGTCGTAAACAATCACCGTAGCCTATAATTAATAAATATTTTATTAGGTTACTGTTGTTACTAACATGATAAGCTATACCAGATTAATGGACCATATGTTGTCTCGAATAAAGAAATTTAGTTTAATTAAATTTATAGCCTGCAACTTCTGTTACATAATGTGCTCTCGAAAAACGACAAATAATGAAATGGAACTGTTAATGAAACCTACATAATAATAGTATATAATGAGATGAAGTATTATTTTAAATTCTTCTCATTTAAATGTTTGTAGAAATGAAAATCAAAGTGACACTTGAGTGCATATTAAATCACATTTAAAATAGGGTCTATCGCGAATTAATTTTGTTACCTTTATTTACCGACGTTTCGACACAGGTTTCACTGGTCGTGGTCGCGGCTAACTGACGTCCCAGCAAAATGTCAAAACAAAGATTTGTGTGACTACCCGACGAAAAGTGCATTTAAAGTTTGGGGTAGACATCACATTTTCAAACCACCCACTACACATAAATGTTAATTATGGTCAATAGTCCGACACGCAACACTCACAACATCCGCGCACACATCCGAAGATAGATCCCTTGCCTTTAACTTTTGGATCACTGGTACCCAAGTTGTCGATAAGTTCCATCTTCCCTATTAAAATTGACACTTGAGTGACTTCGAAAACAATTTTGACCGATTGCTTTTTTTTCCAGTGCATCCCAACAGTCCTTCGAGCGATAAGTCCGTCGAAAATTACGACACCAACGATCGTTTCCCAGACACCAAGGTGAAAAGGACCCCCCACGTGCGCTACGACACTTCAGATCTCTACAAACCGAAGCTCCACTATCTGTCCCGGAGGAACAATATTAATACATAGATTACCATATAAATGTTCTTTGGTTGTATAAGAAGTGTGAAGTCTAATGGCGTTATTCGGTTTACTAATATTTACTAGTGGCCGATTTTTTTTCGCATATTATCACTTAATTTCACAACTTTGGGAACAAATCAAATTACCACATTTGATTATTAATAATTTGATTTGTTCCCAAAATTGTGTATAGATGGCAGCATCAACCTTTTCAACTCTTTGTCTATTGTAAGTAAAACCGCACCTACATGCATAAAAAAAAGTTTTAGTTTTCCAAGCTAACGACTATAACTCTGGTTTTTTAAACTTGACTTTTGACTATTCTGTTTCAAAACATGGCACAGTACAGCGCCATCTGTTTTAGCTGTCAAATGAGGAATGAGGGGGGGGGCTCGATATTTTCACTTTACACCTCTCATACAATCATTGAACCTTTGCTTATACACCGTCAAGGGCATTAATGTATATACATTCCCAAAGTTTCAAAAATATGTGTACGCTTTTACACCTTAGACGATAAAGTCGTGTTCACATATTTTTGAGCCATTTGTCTGGATCGATAGTTTTGCCTTCGACTGTACACTTACTGTAAAACTTGTTTTTATTTAGCAAATACAAAATGTCCTTCCAATCGGTCTTTTTAATAAATAATTGGTACAAAAGTACCAAATATATAAGGCGCTCACAAATATCTGAACACGCCTCTATTGTCAGGGCGTTAGAGTGCGCGTTCAGATATTTTTGAGCACCTTGGCCGCTCCGATATATCTGATGGCGACTGTACCTAGATTTCCGCGGAAAGGCAGCCTCAAATTCGATTGTAGAATTTACTACACAAATATATTGTAGTAAATTTACTATATTGTAGTAAATTTACTACACAAATCCTCAATCCTCATCCTCAAATTCGATTGTAGAATTTACTACACAAATATATTGTAGTAAATTTACTATATTGTAGTAAATTTACTACACAAATCCTCAATCCTCATCCTCAAATTCGATTGTAGAATTTACTACACAAATATATTGTAGTAAATTTACTATATTGTAGTAAATTTACTACACAAATCCTCAATCCTCATCCTCAAATTCGATTGTAGAATTTACTACACAAATATATTGTAGTAAATTTACTATATTGTAGTAAATTTACTACACAAATATATTGTAGTAAATTCTACAATCGAATTTGAGGCTGCCTTTCCGCGGAAATCTAGGTACAGTCGCCATCAGATATATCGGAGCGGCCAAGGTGCTCAAAAATATCTGAACGCGCACTCTAACGCCCTGACAATAGAGGCGTGTTCAGATATTTGTGAGCGCCTTGGCTGTTCCGATATATCTGATTGCGACTGTACCAACATGCATTAACTGTAATCCAGCGTAGCGGAGAAGAGTAACACGGGAAACAACCAAAGCTATTGGTTGTTTCCCGTACGTTTCCTCTCATCTCCGGTAATCTCCGCCTTAGTGGAAAGGTAGCTCTATGTACAGGTTGGCTAAAAAATAAGTGCATTCCCGTTGCCAGGGAGGTTTTGGGATTATACTGAGCAACTTTTACTATGGGACCAACCACGAAATCGCTTAAAAAAAATTGCTATTATTATTGTTGGGGTGTTGTGGGCCTGTGAGTGTCACGTCGACCAAGCAGTGATCTATTGTGACGGCCTGTTCGTTACTAATTTACCCTCCCATAGAAAATGGACCAGCCAAAATGTATGACAGCCAAATTTTTTTTTCGAGATTTCGGGGTTGGTCCCATAGTAAAAGTTGCTCGGTATAATCCCAAAACCTCCCTGGCAACGGCAATGCACTTTTTTTTAGCCACCGTGTATAGTATCTGGTGTAAAGAAAAACAGCTTGTATAGGTTAGGTACAAAACTACATCGTTTTATATAATTATTATTAAAAACTATTATATTTAGATTAATGGTTAACCAGGTTAATCATGACTTATTTGTATTGATTGTATACCCAAACAAATGTTTATTGATTATATTTTATCTTTGCAATCTTTGAATTAAGTGAACAATTTAAAAGAGATTTCATCAATATGGGATATTACTGCAATGTTCTGCCCCCAGCCTTTTAAGTAAACCATAGAGTAACTTAAGGGGCCCACTGACTATCAGTCCGCCGGACGATATCGGCCTTTCAGTTGTTCGGAACTGTCAAATTTTTGTTCTAACTGACAGGCCGATATCGTCCGGCGGACTGATAGTCAGTGGGCCCCTTTATACATACTGTACCTTTAACAGGTTTTGACACGTTTTCAGAGATAATAAAATATGACATTGATGCATCAAGGCGGTTTGGTTTACAGAGGACCTACCGGGAAACGCGAATCCGAAATTTAGCTATCTGCCTCTTTATTGCTCGAATATACAAGAGTGACAGAGATGTTAGATAACGAAATTTCGATTTTCTTGTTTCGCGATAGACCCTCAGATTGTGGTAGTGGCGCCCCCAACGCAGAGTTTCGAGTAATATTCCCTATTATCCAACTGAAATGAATAAGAAGACGCATAAAGTCGTGTTTAAGTTTTTAATTTTTATCACGTAGGAATTTTAAGTCGAAGTATGCTCGATATATTTCGCTCCATAACGAAAAGCTTCAACGGGAGCACGCATTGGCGGACCAACCCAGACTGCGCCCGCGCGTAATGAGGGCTATCGTGTTTTTGCTCACCAGTTGGCGCCTCTGTTGATGGTGGTCCAAAAGACTATAAAGAACAGCTGTCAGTAATTGAAGTGACAAGTGACATTTGACATTTCGAACTATGGAAAAGACCACCATCTACACTAGCGCCCCTAGCGGCGAATTCATACGCGTTAGCCCTCATTGAGGGACCCGTCTGTGTCTCACGGATGTTTTGTCGTTACAATATGTATCTGTCAAAATTTGTGCCACAATATTTTACACTACTTTCGCGTCTTCTTATTCATTTATCTTTGCATGTATTGTGTTTTTTTTTCCGTCCGATTCATTTATACAAGCACCTGATAATATTGGAAATACGATTTTTGTTCAGTGATGATTGTAATTACTAAAAAAAGTAGATAGATATACGATACTATACGATGATATTATATTATATTTAGGGGTAAAATGATTACAGGTAGAATATATTAAGTCATAATTATGTGACATTAGTGTAGTTAGACCAAGATAAGTACAATCTGCAACTATTTTGAGAGCACACGCAGTGCAAGTTATTTTAAACGTCTATCTTTTATGATGTAGATGTAGTGTAGGGACGCCCGGCCGGAAGCAGGCGGGCCGTCGATCACATGTCGTGTTCATTCAGCCCAATTCCCTGTAGTTGGAGCTGCAGGTTACTGTCCCGGCGGCATTCCCACACCATTCTCCTCAAATCTTCTTGTTTTCCTGCAGAACAGAAGGACATCTTTAAGGCCGTTCCATCGGTTTGCCGCTGTCTTTGTCACATTTCGCAAGAAAGAACGGGAAAGAACATACGCGCCAAGTGTCAATTTTGATCGAATTTTGTCGGTTTTTATTTATTTTAAGAACGTTACCTTACAATATCGAAATTCTAAAGCTATGAAATTACTATTTATGTTAAGATTGTTTTATCTTCTTTTTTTGTTTATAGTATCACATAATAAATAACCGAGTAAAGTAGGATTAAAAGTCCGAGTTAGAGGTTACTTTGGGAATTAATTGTATCGAGCGAATTGTCATAATTCGTGTATCGGAAGCTATGTTGTTAAAGATAATATAGTCAAGAACTACATATATTTTTTCCACGTCTACGAATATCAACGCCTCTTAGAAAAACATGATCATATAAGGAGATTTTTCGCCTTCTGGCTCAGGGAACCGCCTTAAGTTCGATATCCTTTAGTTCGTTTTCTTCTAGTATGTCTCTACCGAATGTATTATAACGCGGTGCCGCGTACATAGTACATTCTGCTAGTAAGTGTAAGCTAGTTTAAGTAACTTTTATGATATTATGACGTATAACACTTGCACTGGGTATGCTATCAAAATCGTTAGACTTACCTTGGTCTAACTCTACAAAATATGGGGCATTTTCTATGAAAAGGGACCTTATTGTCGATGGCGCTTACGCCGCACATTGTCGCGTCGCGCGGCATTGTATTTATATCGGAGCATCGTTATTAATGGCGTAACCGCCATCGACAATAAGGTCCTTTTTTTATAGAAAATACCAAATATTATGATCCTTGCCATATTATGCGTACTCGAGAGTCGCAAATATGTTTTTAAAATATGCTTTAAACTCCTTACTTTAGCTAATCATACGTTTCATGGTATCTGGATTGTCAAACCGTACAGCGACATCTAGTTTAGTTGTCAGTTATATTTTGCGTCACTTTGTGCGTCTTAATATTAATTTGTCTATGGCCTTACCTTGTCAGATTTTTTACTGCAATAAAATGGGGCATTTTCTATTAAAAGGGACCTTATTGTCGATGGCGCTTACGCCGCACAGCGTCGCGCGGCATTGTATTTATATCGGAGCATCGTTTATAATGGCGTAAGCGCCATCGACAATAAGGTCCCTTTTTATAGAAAATACCACAAATTAAACTTATATTCACCAATGAGTGGAAATTATCAGAGGTATACTTTTTAAAATAAAAGGGTAAGCATGGATTTTTTACCCACATGTTACCACTGGGAACTATTTCACTTAAATTTGGCGTGGTAACAACTTGGTGGTAATGGTGAGGCCAAAAGCATAGCATATATGGCAATTGTTTTTTTAAATAAGTTTATCTCAAATAATTTCCATCATAAAACCTGTAAAATAGCCATGCACATTAAGTAGTGTAGAATGTTTTATAAATAATATTATATTATTTATAATAAAACGTTTTTGGAATGTTAACTTTTTCAACATAATGATGAATAATTAAATAGGTACCTTTAAATGTTAAATAAATAATCATAAAACGATTTACTTTGTTTTATTTGTAACCTTAGAGGATATAACTAAAAAACTGGCCAAGTGCGAGTCGGACTCGCGCACGAAGGGTTCCGTAATTACGGAAAAAACAGCAAAAAAATCACGTTTGTTGTATGGGAGCCCCATTTAAATATTTATGTTATTATGTTTTTAGTATTTGTTGTTATAGCGGCAACAGAAATACATCATCTGTGAAAATTTCAACTGTCCAGCTATCACGGTTCATGAGATACAGCCTGGTGACAGACAGACGGACAGCGGAGTCTTAGTAATAGGGTCCCGTTTTTACCCTTTGGGTACGGAACCCTAAAAACGGAGTAGTCATCGAAAATAGACGGCCAATGGTCTTACTTACACAATGTATGGACTGGCGATGGCGTTTATCTGACATGGCTATTTTTACGTTACCTATACTTTTGACGTGCCCCTCCCCCGCAAAAATCAACAGTCTGTTTTGTACAGAAAATTACTAATTGACCGAATCGTTAGCGAAGGTCTCCGTTTTATAACTAGTTTTATATGATATACCTACCTAGAAAACCACATTATCAAAGCTAACAGGTACTTACCTATAATAAGATAGCTTACCTACAGGTCATCACTGTCATGTCATTAGGTAATAGAATATTCCACCCATGACCTACATCCAAAAGGACCTAAGCGTCTAAGCCCTCGCTTTTCTTACGATCTTTCTCAAGCGATGCTAAGTAAGAATGGTCATTATTTTTTGCCTTAAAATTACTGTAACAAGTGCATTTGCTTTACACGCGATTATACACCTTATTTACAAAAAGTTATGTTCTATAATGGCTTGCATTTGTCTTTCCATTATAGAACATTAGTTTGTTTATTTCCGTTATCAATGGTTCAAGTTCATCTAGTCATTGTGAAATCGATATCGTTTGTGGAAAACACATTTCAGTTTAATAGAGTATCGTTTTAATCTCGACCTTATTTACATGGTATAAGGTGGAATATTGATAAAGATTTCTATCGACTCGAAGATGTTATGGCTGGCTTTTTTTATCTCTGCTGTTTTGTTTGCAGTAAGGTAACAAAACTAAGAATTATTAATTTACCATTTCATAACAATTAATATTTTATTGTTGAATGAAATGTCTGTTGAACTGTTTTTAGGGTTCCGGACCCAAAGGGTAAAAACGGGACCCTATTACTAAGACTCCTCTGTCCGTCTGTCACCATGCTGTATCTCATATCAGTCATAACCGTGATAGCTATAGTCTGTTTTTTTATTCCGTAGACGAAAACGACATTTCATATGGTACTAAGACATGATGTCTTACACATGAAACCGTGAAACGTCATTTTAGTCTACGGAATAAAAAAACAGACTTTTAGACAGTTGAAATTTTCACAGCTAATGTATTACTGTTGCAGCTATAACAACAAATACTAAAAGTAAGGAACCCTCGGTGGGTGAGTCCGACTCGCACTTATCCGGTTTTTTTATCAATAGGGAATCCGCCAAGTTAATTTCTTCGATAATTTATTTTTTAATAAACTATAATCAAAACTATTGTTACTAAGTACATTATAACGACTGGGGCCCATTTCTCGAACGATATTAGTCTAATATTATTAGTGTATTGTCATGGCAACACATACGATTTGACAGTTCGTGAACTAATAATATTAGTTTAATACCGTTCGAGAAATGGGCCCCTGTTCGCCACTAGTTTTAGAAAGATTCCGATCTATATTACCTAACAGTCTTTGTAGCCTATGGACTTGTTAAGTTGAAATTTGCTACGGGGCAAACCAAACGAAACGAGCAAATGCATTTCCCATTTGTCCTCGCCTCATGTATGGCGGCGGTCACGTGGGGCAAACACCACACAGATGTTTACAACTACCTAAGTACATGTATTCAAAGGAAGTTACGCTCACGTCCGCCCCCAGAGTTCTAGAAGGAAGCATTGATTTGACCGGTGCAGTAGATATAAATTGGCTACGAAACATGAACATGCAATGCTATTAGTTTTATTCACTCGTGGTAGGTATCCGGCCAATGTGTAGCCAATTACCCACTTCAGTCATTTTGTCACGAGACATACCTATAATTAGGTGACCTTGGAATGAGAGCATCTTGAAACTGAAACGCACATCCATATGATAAACGCGAAAGTAAATAATATTATATCTGTCAGTTTAAGCTTTTCACGGCTGAAGCAAGTACCTCTGAACTTAATGTGTATGAAAATTATATAGGGATTAGTCTGGAGATCGCCATCGACATAATATAGATTTTTAAGTACCTATTTTATTTATAGTGACCGACAGACTGAATACCTGACAGACCAAAATTAAGTAGCCTATGCACATCCTAAGGCTATAGTCTTGTCAAATTTAGTTAAAAAAGTTATAGACACAGAGGCAAGAATATAAAATATAATATAAATGAATGGGTAACTAAAAAGAAAAAGTAAAATGTTAAAATAAAATTGTTTTCAATCTCAGTGCGTAACACCACAATAACACGCGCAAAAGTGTAGGTAAAATAAGTGAACAGATTGAAATTTGTGACGTTTTCAACCAAAAGGTACCACATTGTCGTTTGTCGATAAGGTTGATTTCAAATTAAAGCTATATGGAAATAGCGCCTTATTGACAACCGACAATAAGTACCCTTTTGATTGAAAATGGCACATTTATTCAAACTTAGCATTCTTGCAGACTCAAAAGTATTGGAATAATTTAAAAAAAAGGTTAATTTTTAACAAGCAGAAACGTCTGCGATCGATGCTATTAAGCTTTATCCAGAGGCCGTGAGTTCAAGTCTCACCCAAGGCAGTAATTTTTCCACTTTTAAATTTATTTTAAAAAAAAGGTCACAAAAATAAATAAATAGTCATTTATTTAAAACAATTACATTGTTTACTTATTGTTGTCTAAGGTGGCATGGAGACATGAAATAAATAACATCACATGGCAGGACAAGGAAATAACTTACATGATCATGATCACAATAGCATCTAAACAAAAAAAATCTGAAATAATACTTTATAATTTCACTAATTTCGTACATCTTTAGAAAATATGGCTTTTTGGTAAAATGAGGTACTCAAAATTGATTACTATTAAAAAATAATTAACAGTGGATAAAAATGTCTACAGTAAGTAAAAAAAAAATGTTGTGTAAAAAAAAACAATGTAAATGCCTGATTTAGTAGGGTGCATCCATAGACACAAATAACTTAAGGATAACTTTTCTTCTTACAATAGATGATAAAAAACACTGAGCCAGCAGGTAAATTTTTTTTAGGGCCATAAGAAAAGGCATAAAAACAACACAGTTATGGAAAAATCCAGAACTGTTCTCCATTTGAGTATGAATTTAAGATGTTTGCACCTTTTTTTGTACAATTTTAGGTTTATTTAAATGAGATTATAATACTAATCTGCCTAAACCTAGTTATGTATACTTAAGTACAAGTACAACAACCATTTTTCTAAAGATCATTGTATGCCATGTTTAGTTAGTTGCCGCTTTCTTCTCTAAACCAGCCGGGTCCATGATAGGGGTCTGTTTCTTGACAATACCGGATAACAAGGTTTTGATCTGAGCGATAGCACGTCCAGGGTTCAAGCCCTTCGGGCATGTACGCGTGCAGTTCATGATTGTGTGGCAACGGTAGACTGAATATGTGTCCTTCAGCTTTGAGAGGCGTTTGGCGGTCGCTTCATCCCTGGAGTCAATAATCCAGCGGTAAGCCTGCATAAGGACAGCAGGGCCAAGATACTTGTCTCCATTCCACCAGTATGATGGGCAGCTAGTCGAGCAGCAGGCGCAGAGCACACATTCATATAGACCGTCAAGTTTGGCACGATCGTCAACATCCTGGAGAAGCTGGACTTCCTTACCTTTAGCCGCTTCCTTGTCGCGCTGCAGCCACGGCTCAATGGACTGGTACTGGCGGTAGAAGTTGGTCAGATCTGGGACTAAGTCTTTCACGACGTACATGTGCGGTAGAGGATAGATTTTCGATGGCTTGCTCAGGTTCTGGTCGATGTGGCTGATGCACGCTAACGTGTTCACGCCGTCGATGTTCATGGCGCAGGAACCGCAGACGCCCTCGCGGCACGACCGACGGAACGTCAGCGTAGGATCCATCTCATTCTTGATCTTCAACAAGGCATCCAGCACCATAGGAGCGCACTCATCGAGGTCCACCTGGTAGTTCTGAGTGAAGGGCTTCTTGTCGGGCTCATCCGGGTTCCAGCGGTACACCGCGAAGGTCTTCACTCGCTTCCCGAGCGCCTGCGACGTCGCGAAAGTACGCAGCTGCCCAAAAGTACCAGACGTCAGCCTCAGCAACGGCATTATGTAATGTTTTTGTTTATTCCGGGAAAAGAATTTCTTTTGTCGAAAACACCACGGGCGACGTTGCGCGTTCCAGAAAGGTCTGAAGGGAACTCCGCTTGCAGAACCTATCAATTGCACAACACAGTAACACACGGCACAAAAGTTTAGTTTGAGCCGGGCGAAATTTTTGATGGATTGTAGTTAGGGAGGGGATATACAGTGATGTGGTATCATATCGATTATCTAAAATCATGAGATATTTTGGCAAATTCAAACTTTCAGAATCTCGTTTCTTACATTTCATATAACATTAGTTTATATTAGTATAGGTTCATAAAATAAGTAAATAAAATGTACTTATTGATAATCAATTAATACGTTTGTTATCAATATTTACATTTCGAAAGCAATTGTTTACAATTTCATCGATTTATTTTGGCAAGCTCGTCATTAGCAACAACACTACGAACTGTTCAAGTCACGCAAAATAACGCCGAATCCAAGAAAGAATTTGAGAAAATCACACGCTTTCTTTATCTGTGAATTAAAAAAAGTATGTGTGATTGATTCTGTGGCGGGAACTTCTGTCAATGTCTGAAAAAAAAAGAAGATTGCATTTCGTGTTTATTTACATTAAAAAGATTATTAAAAACTCATTTATTTTGTAATTCACCAGATATCAGCGTACGACGATGAAGAATGTGTCGTCAATAAGAGCTAACTCTCACCATGAATCGCCTAAAACCCCTGGCGGGATAAGTAAATCTTTGTTGACGCCTTGCAGACGAGTTGGGCTCTCGCGAAATTGGAAGAAAAAAGGTCCTTCGCCATTCATATCGCCTTTAGCTTCTAATGCCATTAATAATGTTCAAGTTGTGGAGCCGAAAAAAGAGAGTAGAAAGCGAAAAAGCTTCGTTGAACCTGATGAAAAAACCAACCAAAATGATGAAAGTATAGCGGTTGATTCTGTGGAAAATAAATGTGAAATTTCGACAAATTCTACAAATGAAGAGAAAATAGTGAAGACTCCTTCAAGAAATGTAGATTTACCTCGTAGAAAAAAATCGAAAACATTCTTAGCGACACTCAATACTCAGGCAAGTACAAAAGCGACAAACTCAACTGTATCCCATGAAATTGACGACTGTACTAAAGAGAACGAAGCAACAGACAATACAATTGATAAGGATGTAGATACAGAGACTCCCAATGTTGAAAATGATGTGGCTAAAGACATATCTGCCCCGCCAGAACCTTCTAAGAAAGTAAATAAAAGCAAAAAGATCCAGTCTCCATTAAAAACAGCTCCAAAGTTAACTTCAAAAGCTGAGAATACCATTCCAGTAAAAGAGAGTGTTGAAGTAACCCCCAAAGAAGTAGCCCAACCACAGAAGAAGAAATCTGAATCAAAAACTTCAAAAACAATAAGTCCAAATGAACTTACTAAAGAGTGCATTGTTGTTATACAAAAGAAACTCTTAAAAGTAAAAGAAAAGTATGAAAAAACTGATAAAAATGTGAGTGATCCAAAAAAAAACTCTCAAACTCTTTTTGATTCAGATGATGAAGCACCTTTAAGTACTTTGAATAAAAATGACACTAAAGTTAACAAACCTGTATTAACCCTAGACAATGATGATGATGAATTCATAGCAACATCTAGTAAGAATAAGATCAAAAAAATAGAAAGCAAAAAGCCAGCAAAGGATAGTAAAGCTAAAACTCAAGTTTCAAAAGTTATCCCAGCAACAGTATCTAAAGCATCATCGCAAAGCTCCTTTGATGAAGATGATGATGACTTCTTTGATAAGAAGAAGACTATTCTCATCCGAAAGACTTATGATAAAGTATCTAAAGTGAACAAAGCTAAGTCCACTGGTTCAATATCGCAGGCAGACATCGACAATATAAAAGCGAGGATAGATGTTAAAAAGAAAATGCTTCTAGCAAGATCAATGACAGCGGACACTGAAGAGTTGAGAGAATTGATAAAAAAATGGCAAAAAGGCTGTCAAGAGGCATTGGTAGAATTAATGGACATGATGAGACTCAAATGTCCCGACAAACATGGCATGGACTACTCGGAGATACTTCAGATGCTAAAAATACCATCATCATTGGTTGGCTATGATTCTGACCATGATTGTTTTAATACCCCGGATGATTCTAGTGCTGTGTTGTCTAAATATAATGACTTTTAAATGCTATGAAATATAATTTTGTTAATTTAATAAAGGTTACTGTTTGACGGTAGGCTTTTACTGAGTTTTAAAGCATTCCTGCATATTCAATAATCATCTACCATAATATTTCTTCTGTTTTGTAATGATGATGAATTTATTAAACATGAAAATTAATACATTTAAAATTGACAAATACATGACATAAAAATGAATATAAATATATAAAATTGGCTAGTAACACAAATTGATGTAAATTAAAATCCATGTTAGTTCATTAAATAGACCGTCAATAAAATATTCTCTTCTACAAGTCTGTTTGGTATTAAAAATAGGGAAAAAATATAACCTATTTGGTTATATTATATCAGATCAAAATAAAGCAATTAATGAATTAAAGATATTTTATTAACACTACATCACATTAAATTCTACTAAATCTATTTAAAATCTGTGAGAACGGATAGGGTTTTCAGGATCAAATAACTTCGGATCCTTCAAGAACACCTTATCTTTATAAAAGTATGGCATGAAAGCGCAGTTCTGTGCTTTCTTTATTTCAGCTTCCACTAACGCTTGTTTCGATTTGCACAGCCCTGTTATGTGGCGTCCGTAGATCCTGCCAGTGTAAGGACTCTGAAATTGTGACAGTAAACGGTAGTTTTTGTAGTCCGGCGTGATGTTTAGTTTACATAATATGCATTGACGTTCTTCCTTCTTGTACGGGTTTTCAATTTCAACTGGAGCGTCGTCAGAGGCATTGGCAACGTTGGATGAGAATCTTGGAATAGTAGCCAGTCGTGGACTCCCTAAAATAGAAAAAAAAGACTATGAACGGATTCGTTGTTATTAAAAAGTTTGTAGTTGGATTTGAACACTTACAGATATAACGGGACACTATTGTTTTTAATAGTGCCATGTTGAATTCACCTTTTTGTTAATATTTAAATGAAATTCTCAAAATAAAACAGAGACTGATAACTTGATAAGCTTGAGAAATAGGTAGAAAATATAACCTAAAAAATTGTAGTTGTCATTATTGTGTCAGTTGAATGTCGTTTTGTTTGTGCATTAGGTAGTCTTCGGAGGGTTAAAAATTATATACTCTGTCAAGCCATTTCCCTCAGAAGAAATGAGCGTCAAATTTAAAAAATCTAGGCACAGGCTTATCGTCCTATAGAAAATTTGAATTTTGCGCGTTTTTCTACTGACAAACTTGTTTTACCGGCTATATATGTTGAAATATACTATAGTTTGTCAAAGGACTGTCTCATTTCAAACATAGACAAAGAGAATCATACTATCTTTGTCTTACACTAGTACTAGCACACAAAAGAAAAGGATGAGTATAGTTTTTTTTGTTCTTATTTACTGCCAATTTGTTTTGACCAACTATAAAACACCCAACTTGTCAGTAGAAAAAGGCGCGAAATTCTAATTTTCTATGGAAAATCAACCTTTCGCGCTTACATTTTTTAAATTGACCGCCTTTTTCTACTGGCAAAGTGGCTGTGCCAGAGTATATTTATTAATGCTTTTGAAATCATAATATAAACATTACTTTTCCATTAAAAACAATCATCCTCAGTGTAGATACAAAACGCGATCTTAAGACAAAAATTCATACTATAGTCTGTCAAGCCATTTCCGTCAGTAGAAAAGAGCGGTAAATTTAAAAAAAGAAGGCGCGACGGGTCATCTTCCCATAAAAAAAATTAATTTCGCGCATTTTCAACTGACTAAATTGTTTGATACATTTTGGTAGATTTCGTCTCTGTCGTAGGTAGCATAATTATATCTTTATTTGTAATGATTTAATTCCCATTTTTTCTCATACAACATATTTCTAGTTATTTTTTCACTCTTTGGACGTAGATTTAAGTCATGTTTTTGCCCAGATATTTAATAAATCGATTTTTTGTCTCTCCTGAAAAGTTGCTAAAATGCACATAGCGGAATTGGCAATCTCATCGACGATATAAAACAATAACTTACTCATTTTATATGTATTACACTACACTAGGCAATTACATTTAAACTTGTTTGATTTGAACAATGTTTGAACAAGATAGATCTCCTAAAATGTTTTGGAAAAGTTTTATCTCTAAGTTAGGGTATGACATATCTAGTTATAATATAATGACGAATGTTATTTTTTTTTTTTTTAATTTATTATTTTACAGGACCTTTATACTGTTGTACATATCGGCCCTGTTAAGTCCGCTTCTTGTAATTTCAGAGAATGTTATTTTTCCTGTTTTGTTTTGATTTTTGTACAAATTTTTGTACAATAAAGTATTTTATTGCTACTACTACTATCATACTACTATCATTAACGCGCGGTGGTGCCCGAGTGGATATGACATCCGACTTTCAATATCCGGAGGTCGCGGGTTCAAATCCTGGTTCGTACCCATTCGTACCAAATGTCACCAGGCTGTATCTCATGAACCGTGATAGGTGATAGCTAGACAGTTGAAATTTTCACAGATGATTTATTTCTGTTGCCGGTATAACAACAAATACTAAAAAGTACGGAACCCTCGGTGCGCGAGTCCGACTCGCACTTGGCCGTTTTTTTTAATATACATAAGTAACTACGTCAGAATAAATATACCTATATATCTATGTATTAGATAAAACAGTTGTGCATTAAGCTCTGTAATAGTCTGTAAAATACATTATTAAAATACATGATTAGCATTCTAGCAAGCTAGATTTAAGTTCACTGCAGGTTATCTCACGAGAGAAAGCTTTATTTGGAGTTTGCTGATGAACGGGATTTTGCTTTGTCTGTTCTTATGTGATTTCAGATTCAAGTACCTTAATTAGGTACTTAGGTACAGGTAAACAGGAATAAATTATTGCCTTCCGGACCCCTACGACCTTCACGAAAAGAGCGTACTCCCATCTTAAAGGCGCAGCGACGCACTTTTTTTTTCACCTCAGCAGCTCGAACAAACCTACTTTCGTCACTCCCTGGAGTGAGGAAAGTGCGACTTTCCTCACTCCAGGGAGTGAAACAATGTAGCTTTTTAATTTAGTGAAGGCCATGAACTTCATACTTTTATTACATTTTTTTTTATGGTACGGTACGGTACGGTACGGTCCGGTCTCGTATCGTATCGTATCTTATCGTACATATTATAATACTTTTTTTTTCTGTTTATTCTGTGTAATTCGAAATACATTTTAACCTTTAATATGTTCTCACTACTGAGGTGAAAAATTATGTGTGCAACACGAGAGCAAAGTTATTTTACATCTCGTGTTTTTGAGTCCCTCGCTACGCTCAAGATTCTACATTGGAATCACGAGCGAAGCGAGTGATTCAATTATATAATCTTTCGCTTTCTCGGGACTCAAAATAAACACTCGCAAGAAAAACCAACTTTCCTCTCTTGTTGCACAAATAACTATTTTTTAATTATAAACTGATCGGCGATTGGCCCTATAGTCACACCTGATGGAAAGTGAAGACAGGGCCTAAGATGGAGTTCACCGGTTCACTTACAACCCCTTTGGTGTTGCGGGTGAGTCAAAATTATTTTTGTTGTCTTGTTTTTTGTCCCCAAAAAATGTGACGGAGTGGAGCTTTTTGTATGGGTCGAAAATTAGTTTTTAATTGTTCTTAAGGAATTATAATCTACAGCTAGAAAGACATACAATAGCACGTAACTTTTTCTATTGTGACAGAGTGGTCAGAAACAAGACAACGAAAATAATTTTGACCCGGGTGTCCATTGGCGACGGTACTCGCTTACCATCAGGCGTTTTATCTGCTCGTTTGGTTCCTTTATCATAAAAAAAGAAAAAACCGGACAAGTGCGAGTCGGACTCGCCCATCGAGGGTTCCGTACTTTTTAGTATTTGTTGTTATAGCGGCAACAGAAATACATCATCTGTGAAAATTACAACTATCTAGCTATCACGGTTCATGAGATACAGCCTGGTGACAGACAGACGGACAGCGGAGTCTTAGTAATAGGGTTCCGTTTTTACCCTTTGGATACGGAACCCTAAAAACAAAAAAAACCATTAGATACAAAACACTTTTGAAACGCCAAGAAACTAGACTAAAACTATTACTCAGAGGTTCTCAAACTTTTTGGTGACGGAACCCTTTTGGAAAGCGACATATTTGATGGAGCCCCAATTTAAAGAATTTTGTACGCAACTGTGGACCAGAAGAACCTGTTTTTTTTTTAATTATTATAAGTACTCTCGCAGAGCTCCAAGTAAGAGGCTTTGCGGAGCCCTAGGGCTCGGAGCACACTTTGAGTATGGCTTGACTAAGCATATAGGTATCTATAGACGCGTCAAAAATTTGCGTATGTAAGCGGTTGGTTTCGAGCTCTGCTGTAGGAAGTAAGCATCAAGCCGATTGGAACCGAGTTCTATGGACGCTTGCAATATACAGTGTAAACTAAATATAACGTTACTCGATATAACGATTCATTCCCTATAAAGTCGACATGTGTTGCCTATAGTTGCTGTACTTTAATATTAATTTCTCTCTATATAACGAAAACTCTCTATAGCGTCATAAAACGTCTGGTCCCTTAAGTATCGCTATATAGAGTTTACACTGTATGTAGTTTCATAGTTTATTGTCTATCTAAATAATGTGTGTTGCATTTATTTCCCTAAAATCGCTATCCAAAGTAGTACGCAGGCATTTTGACAAAATTGGTTCAGTTAGGGTAAACTCGTATTATTTGGTGACACACCTAATTCGGTGATACAAGTTTTGAAGCATGACACTGAGGAATGAATTAGGGTCTTTTAAATGGGCCTGCTGCGGTGAAGCCGTGATGTCCTATTTAAAAGGCCCTAATTCACTAGCTTTCGTGTGCCATGCTTCAAAACTTGTATCACCGAATTAGGCGTGTTACCAAATAATGCGAGCATGGAGACTATATAAAGGAGCCAAATCTCTATGTATGAAAAGTGTCCATCAAAAAACAGTAATTAGGCGGCGCCACCATACACCGAAATACTACCAAAAACAACCTACGTAATTTGGTCGGGTTATTTGTTGCCTTATATGGCTTATGTCCCAGAGCCTAACTAGCGCCACCGGAGAGATTAGGAACTATTATTTAAAGCTGAAAGCGGTCACTTTTGCAACAATTCTGCCATAAGAGATGTGCGTCCTTTCTATACCATCCATAAATGCGAGTTTACCCTAGTCGTCATAAGGTGAGGAAAGACATGCTTGTGTTTAGTATTCCACCTAAATGCTATATTAACTCATTAGAAATAGCGCGGCTACTGGCAGGTCACACAAAAGCGGTCTTGAAAAATAACTGACAACTTCAGTGTCATTAAAAACGTGATAAAAACTAACACGAAACCAAAATAATACTCGGTAAAAACCTACTTAAAGTGCTCCACCAAGAAAGGATATCACCAGGCAGCCACCAGCAGAGGCCCCTGCCAGCAGCAGACCCGAAAACCATCCGGTAAGCCAACCTAAATCTTTGTCGTATTGTATCAGGTGAAGTACCTTGACACAATTTTAATGCAACATATGTAATACATGCGATGTGGCTGTACTTAATAAATAAAATAAAAAAATCACCAATTAGAGTCCACTGGCTTTACACCACACTTGCCAACGTTGAAAAACATTCTTAAGGGGCCCACTGATTATCAATCGGCCGGACGATATCAGCCTGTCAGTTAGAACAAAAATTTGACAGTTCCCAACAACTGTCAGACCGATATCGTCCGTGTAATCATGCAGTGGGCCCCTGATGCTGCGAGTAAGATATAGGTAGTCTGTCAAGTCATTCCGTCAGTAGAAAAACGCGGCAAATTTATAAAATGTAGACGCGAAGGGTGGTCGTCCTATAGAAAATTTGAATTTCGCGCCTTTTTTCTAGTGACAAAGTTGTTTGACAGACTATATTATATAGGTATTTATAATATAATCTATTCCATTTAAAAAGTGATTACCAATCTTATTACGACTTACCTACGTTGTGCAAAGGACAATTTCATTTAATGCATGAAAATTACTTAAATATTAGTAGTCTACTTCTACTTAATAAGGTTTTGCAAGATGTTTAAGTGTTTAACGCAAAGGATAAACGTTGAAATTAAACTAAATACTGTTTTTAGGGTTCCGTACCCAAAGGGTAAAAACGGGACCCTATTACTATGACTCCGCTGTCCGTCTGTACGTCTGTCTGTCTGTCTGTCTGTCCGTCCGTCCGTCTGTCTGTCAGTCTGTCACCAGGCTGTATCTCATGAACCGTGATAGCTAGACAGTTGCAATTTTCACAGATGATGTATTTCTGTTGCCGCTATAACAACAATCAATCCCCTGGCTTTTATCCCTATTCGGGGTCAGCCCTCCTGATACTTTTTCGCCAAACTTGGCGGTTTTGCGTCATTTCTGGCGTTAAGCCCGTCGTCAGCAAGTCTTTTTGGACTGTCTGTATCCAGGTGGTTGGTGGGCGGCCTCTACCTCTTTTGCCTTCTTCTATGGCCAGTACCTCTCGAGTCATGTGGTCTTCATTTGCCGCTATAACAACAAATACTAAAAAGTACGAAACCTTTGGAGGTTTCGACTCGCACTTGGCCGGTTTTTATATCCCACATACTAAAAAGGCACTTCGAGTCTTTCCACTGAGGCAGAGACGAGTGGAGATGAGAGGGATCTTATCTTATCTTATCTTAGTTTCGGGGGCCCTTGCGGATACACTTCGACCCATAGGTATCTTTTGTGCAGTTACCCCCTAAGATGAGAGGGATCAATCAATAGCATTGATCATAAATGATTATGATTATGATTGGTTTTTAATGGGACCCAGATTATAACTAGCTGAGGGACAAATATATAGTAAATAATGCCGATCTCGAGACAAGTGTGTGTTGTCTCAAGATCCACTTTTGTAAGACAACATAATATTTGGCCGAAGAAGCTAAAGGCTCAATCGTTTAACTTTTAAAATGATTGCTAGGTCTCCCATTTTCGTATGAATACATTATTACCTATTCGTCTTTAGCTATGCTTAGTTTTATTTACCTACATCTACCCACAATTGCGAAAAGCTTGCAAAACCCAACTAGCCAGTTATTGGTACATATTAGACGACCATTTAGAAACACCCAGTCAAAATGCGGAAATGCACTCCGCCGCACCGCGTTTTCCTATGACCGGGTAGTCGTAAGTGGTTTCACGTTTCTTGTGTGTGTAAACAAGAAATCGGCTCATAACCGGTGGAGCCGCGGTACGCAACGCGCGCACGCCGAGATATATTCAAATTATATTTTTTTAATCCCCCTAATCGATTATCTGTGTCGTGTTTGCGTGCGAAAAGTGACAGTGACGTATTTCATTTTTGAATTTCGAATTTCGACTTGTGCTGTTTTTGGTGACATTTATTTTTAATTTCAAGAGGCGTTTTTCTGGATACCTTCATGACTGGTGAGTTTTTGAATTTATGGAATTTTTTAAAGGAATACATTCTTGTGAAATCGAATGTGGTACCTAACAACTACTTAATTAATAAACGCGCATTAACAAACAAGTTACTTATGCAAGTTCCGTACTCATAATATTAATTTATATAATCGATAACGTGGTTTATGCACTGCAGTGCGATTTTGAAAGTGTTGAAAAGTAAAAGTTTTGATTGTCCGGTGACAAAAATCCCGAGTTACGATGTACGGAGTAAGAAATCAAGGTCGAGCGGAGAAAGTGGCCCGTTGTGTGAACGAGGCTTACGTAGATGGGTTCTTTACCGTGTTACTTCGGTTCCGGGCTTAGTACAGGTTGACCGCGTGTTTAATCTAATAAAATACCTAATGTAAAGTCGCGGAAAGCCCATGCTTCTCACTTTACACCTTTACTAGCTTAAAGGACTGGCACCCAGTACTCTGCAGTCCCCGTCAGTTCGTCTATTCGGTTTTTTGGGCACGCATCAAAGGGAATATAGCTCGGTGGTTGCGTTGTACAGATGATCATGTGAATGCTTGCTCGATGATCTTGCCGATGATAGATGATGATATTATCAATCGATCATCGCCGATAGTGTAGGGAGGCATAAAAAGAAGTCTTCTTTTTAAATGGAATAGGAATGAATGAGATAGAATAAGTTTTTGAATGTTAAAAACTTTGTATTATTTTATACCCACTTTATGAATGGAATTCATTCATAAAGAGGGTATGCACTTTTCCAGTTCGTTGTACATGTACATGCGTGGTGGGTTAGGGCAACATAGTTTGGCAAAAAACGCTTTTCACTGGAGCATTTCAATGGAAATTAATACTGTCTTTTCTTATGCTAAACCCCAAAAAGAGGTATGAGTAATACTTTTTTTATTCTTAAATTGGTTTGTCAGCCTATTATTATTAATAAATTGAATTTTAGGTCGTCTGTTAAACAACTTTTTAATTTTGTGACGTTTTGCATGAGGCATTGTTTGCGTCATTCAAAAACGCTTAATGTCAAGAAAAACTTGATTTGGCGGTAAACTGGTAACGTTCCAAGTGTTCCAACGCACACAGCGTACGTGTGTGACGCCGAATTATGTATGTGTGCTGTATTCATTATAATATAAATATTTTATTAATGCAAGAGTTCAATATACAACGTTTAAGCAGATATATGGAATTTGTTTGAGTGAGTAAGCAGTTTCAGGTTTTTTTTTTTAATTTTCAAGGGTATACAATGGTTCAGACATTTATTTATACAGTCAATAGCATGTTAATACACAATCCTTTTCTTTATACCGCGATGGTGACAATCAAGTATACATATTAATAAAAAAGATCTTGCAAAAGTTGTAAACAGTGTATTTTTACATCTTCGGGTATCGAAAATATTTGTACCCATTTCGTACCTTGTCACAGTGACAATCAATATATAATAATATGAAAGTCGCTAGAGACCTAATACTATTCACTGTGACAAAGCACAAAATGTCATAGTCAAGTTTTGTCATATCGAGTTTAAATTAATCGACTTAAATATTCTTGCCCAATAAAATACCGTATTGTGCGCTGTTGGCCTAGAGGCAAGAGCTTGCGACTTTCAATCCGGAGGTCGCGGGTTCAAACTTCAAACCCCGGCTCGTACCAATGAGTTTTTCGGAACTTATGTACGAAATATCATTTGATATTTACCAGTTGCTTTTCGGTGAAGGAAAACATCGTGAGGAAACCGGACTAATCCCAATAAGGCCTAGTTTCCCCTCTGGGTCGGAAGGTCAGATGGCAGTCGCTTTCGTAAAAACTAGTGCCTACGTCAATTTTTGAGATTAGTTGTCAAGCGGACCCCAGGCTCCCATGAGCCGTGGCAAAATGCCGGTATAACGTGAGGAAGAAGAAAACTGTGGTTTGTTTAAAATGTTAAATACCTAAATAAATGTGTCGTTTTCAAGCAAGTCGCTTGGGATGCTCTGACAGGTTTTTAGTATAAAGATACAAGCAATTTTCGTACTTATGGTAAGCGACAATGTGGTACCTTTTGATTGAAAACGTCACAAATGCATTATAGTTCCCCGTGAGTGGCCCACCATGCATTCCACACAGCCAATAGCAAAAGAATACCTTTACGTAAAAAATAAATGCTTACAACACATTGTACTCTTTCTTACGTCCTGTGGTACTAATTGCTACATTGCGTAATGATTATTAGCAATCATTAGATGCACTTGTGACAATGCACAGGCTATCTTGCGTTCTTGATGATTCATTTTTATTGAAAAGATTTTTATTCTTTTTTAAATCGCGTTATAAATACTGGCAGACAAGGCACAGCCTTAACCTAAATAATTGAAGGTAGCTTAGTAGGTAGGTAGGTAGTTAAATAGTTTATAAAGAAATCTATGCAGGCGAAGTCACGAAAAGATGCCAGTTTAGGCATAGGTATTACAATATTTACAATATAATTAAAAACGTTTAATAAATACCGAATAGCGCCGCTATACTTACTCAACCTCGTATCTGCAGCACTCATTTGATGACAAAAACACCCGTATTCCGAATGTAAGAAAAGCGACATTTTCATCAAATGATTGTTGCTGATATGAGGTTGATTAAGTATAGCGACGATATGTGTGTTAAGTTCGAATCCCGTTTATGTCTTTTTTACCAAAACTCGCTTTATAATATAAGTTTTAATGTATTTAAGATATTTTTTTACATATTGGTGAATAATCTTACCTACTTCTGGGATAAGGGGCCCAATTTTACTTAAGAAGCGGTGGTCAGAAGATTACAAGTTTTTACCATAAAATAGTTTAATCATGTGGCTACGACAAAAGTAGTGACATATATGTAGTAGCTTTTAGCTTTTATTTTTATGTAATACTGTAAGCTATATGTATTACTTAGTATTAGTGAATAGTACAATGTCAAAACTTCAGCGTAGGAAGATGTTAATTAAAAATTGGAATTGTCTCAACTGACTCCACAAGGCCTAGCCTAGTGTGGAAATCATAGGTTAATAAAACTATGTATAATTATTTGGTAAATAAACTATTTTTATTATTTTTTATTTATTTATTTTTATAGTCAAAAGCACCATAAGCTACGTCACCTGTAACTTTCTAAAGTCGAATCGGGCCCCAGCTGTGCTTACAAAGTGTTTCAGCAAACAGATGTGAGAAAGCGATCGCGTTACATGCCTCGAATTTAAGTAGTCCCTGGCTTTCCCGGTCTTAATGTGCTAGATGGCATACTAGTCATAACCAAGGGCCTGACACTCTTTGATAGAGAAGGATAGTCTTATTGCGATTCCTATAAGAGGAAAGACAAAATAGTGCCATGCTTTGTCCTTATCACCGACCGGGTGGCATCATAGGTAGGAGGCGATGGCGAAATACCTAAATTTATAAGAGTGAAAGAGAAAAAAATCCTATGCTGCCCAAATTTTATATGAATATTGTTTCTCTTACCCCCGGTCGCTCGGTGGCGCGTCTATAACTACTTGTATATACTATGTCTATGCTACTTATCGACCGAATCGATTCCGCTCGTGTCAAATCGTTACAGTCGCATAAAAAATCGTTTCTAATTTGCATTAAATTGTCACCCTATAATCACTTTTTGACAGCATTCTACCCTTCCCGTTTGAAAAAGACTATAAAGGTAACATTCGGATGTCAGATGCAGCTGTATTACTGTTGGCACTGTTGCGGCGTCGTTTGTTGCCGGCGTTGCCGCCGCTGTATTCTGTCAATTTCCTTCACAAAATGGAATGACGGAATGAACGTCATAATTCCAGCAGTAATGCAGCGGCGAACGTCACTTATTTTATTTCAGGGAAATAGTAGGACAAGCGGCGTTGTTGGCGTTACTTTTGATGCTGACTGTACCACATAGGGTCATTGCGCTAGTTTCCGTCCAGCTCTAGTTTTCGTCCACTTGACGAAATTTCAATATAAACCTACCTTACCGCACCGCACAACGCACATATTACGGTCTAATTAAATTAAGGACTTATTGCAATCCTTAATGTCTAAACAATATATATGTCTACATAAAAATTACATTTCGCGAATACCAAATTAAATATGAAATATATTATTTGCTACTCCGTGAAGTGAATGAAAACTGGAGCATGAATACTAGCAGAATGACCTTATGTGATATATGGGCACACCCACCCAAGACATCTTTGACCAGTATTGAATGTGTAATCATTTAGAACTGGACCTTGCTTCAACCATTTAAGGTTTACATTTGCTTGTATATAATATAAATGCAAAACTTTGCTTTATCTAGTTAATCTGTGAAGTTTTCAAGTAAAAGGTCACTTTGTTGCTTACCATAAGGACGAAATTTGCTTGTATCTTTATACGAATAACCTGTCAGAGCGTCCTTATGGCAAGCGACAATGTGGTACCTTTTGCTTGAAAACGGATGTGTCGTTTGTTTACAGAAATTTTTGGTCTACTGATGCCTACGCATACAAACTTACGTTTGCTGTTGCCTAAATTTGGAACTAAGCTTATTTCATTTCAATTCTATAAAATTCTTAGATGCGACGCGACTGGTTGCAAGTTTAAACCACAGTAAATACTCAAAGCCGTTACAAAGTATCCATCTTACTGTGTAAGTAAGTACTACGTTGATGATGGCTGGGCTGCCGCACGAAGAGTCAAAGGGCGAGGTTGGCGATTCGCGTGACAACCGCCAATGATGAGTCAATGTTAAGTCAACTATAGGATTGTGAACTTAACGTTCTAAATCCATACTATCCATACTTATCCATACTTAATATTATAAATGCGAAAGTCTGTCTGTCTGTGTGTTACCTCTTCACGTTTAAACCGCTGAACCGATTTAGTTGAAATTTGGCATAGAGATAGTTTGAGGCCCGGGAAAGGACGTAGGGTAGTTTTTATCCCAGAAGTCGTCCTTTAAGTGGGTGAAAAGGGCGGGTCACAAGCAGATTGGATAAAAAATAAGCTACCCAAATTACTAACTCCCTAGACGAAGTCGCGGGCAAAAGCTAGTCCTTCATACTAAAGGGTGTCCCAAAACGGACGCAAGATTTGAAATTGATGAAAAACACTTTTTTTTCGTTATAATACATTTGTATAAAATCTTGAAATATATAAAATAGGGTTATTTGTGAAATAATACGTCAGGCAAATGTCCTCCTAGGCTTTGCTGGCACATACGCACTCTTTTGTCAAAATTTTCTATGACCATTTTGCATAGATGCGGCTGAGTTTCTCCGATGCAGCGTCGAATTTCCTCTTTTAAAGCATGAGTGGTTGTGGGCTTATTGGCATAAACTTTAGACTTTAAATAACCCTAAAAAGAAGTCTAAAGGCGTTAAATTGCAAGATCTAGGGGGCCAATTCTGATAACCGAATCGAGAGATCACACGACTAGGAATTTTGGAACCGTACCCGCCAAACTTTCATTACTTTCCCTGTTGTCACCTCTGTCTTCATGTATTATTTGTGTTTCCATGTACATTTTTACTGAGGTTGTGCAATAAAGAGGATTTGTATTGTATTGTATTGTACTTTTGAAATATTGTTCAATAATAAAAACGCGTTGATCTTTCGTATAACCCGCCATTTTTACAAACCCCAAACATTCAGCTGTCAAATAATTTTTTTTAGGGTTGCCAGCACTAAAATACAAAAATGGCGGCAAATTGAAATCTTGCGTCCTTTTTGGGACATCCGTTACAACAGGATTATAGATTAAATAAAAAGAAAGAAATGTCTATGATAATATTGATAATGATCAGTGTACATGACACACACATACATACATATACATACATACATACATACATACATACATACATACATACATACATACACATACAGGTACAGGTACAGGTAGGTATGTGTACATATAGGTGTATATCACATTTTAAGGTTTGTATAGGGTGATTTGCGCTAGTTTCCATCCATGCTCTAATTTTCGTCCACTTGACCAATTAGCAAATAAAGTATTATATTTTTAATTTGCTACTTGCAAAATATGTTTTTTTTGTAGTTAAATATATTGTTTAGACATTAAGGATTGCAAAGAGTCCAAATTTATGCAGCATTGTAGGTTTATATTCAAATTTCGTCAAGTGGACGAAAACTAGAGCTGGACGAAAACTAGCGAAATGACCCTGCTTGTAGCAGGTCCTAGATACACTCGTTTAAGAATCACATGAACCTAGCCGCCGCCATACAATCGTAGCTATACGCTCTTATTTTAAAAGGACATTCTTATACATAACATGAAATTTGACATGAAAATTCAAGTACCCATGTATGTACTTACATATACCTATATTTGGTACTAGTTTTCGTTACTACATATTGAGATACAAAGAAGTTAGAGCGAGTAAAAGTTTTACATACAGAATCATAGCACTTAACATAAATTCATGAAATACATTTTAAGCAAATTAAATAATTCCAAAGTCCTTCAAACCTACGATTTTTATAAATAATAAGGTCGTAAACTCAATACCGGTTGTTCGACGGGTAGAAACTCGAAAACCGACTCGCAGATGTTCGGAATACTAATCGATATAACATCGAACCATTTACATGCTAACTTGATGAGCATCACTATAATGCCTAAATGTATCGAAAGATGGCGCTGAAATCAACAATGTAAACCGAGAACTAAGGAGGATTTATTTTCTTCCAAAAAAGGGTAGACATAACGTTTTGGTGTTTATAGTTTGTCAAAGGACTGCGTCTCGTTTCAAACATAGACAGAGAGAATCATACTATATTTGTCTTACACTAGTACTATAGCACCCAAAAGAAAAGGATGAGTAAGTATAATTTTTGTAAAAAGAAAAAAAAATGCATTTAAATATTTGTAATTTTATCAGTTATATAGATTCCTTATTGTCCGAAATCATAGACATAGTATACACAAGTAGTTATAGAAGCGCCACCGAGCGACCGGGGGTAAGAGAAAGAATATTCATATAAAATTTGGGCAGCATAGGATTTTTTCTCCTTCACTCTTATAAATTTCGGTATTTATTATGCCACCTATGATGCCACCCGGTCGGTGATAAAAGGACAAAGCATGGCACTATTTACTCTTTCCTCTTGTAGGAATCGCAATAAGACTATCTTTCTCTATCAAAGAGTGTCAGGCCCTTGTCCGAAATAAAAATTTTTTTTTTAAATATAAGAATGAGACCAGATGAAAAAAATCATTAAACTTAGGCACAGCAACCAGATGTATTTAATGATCGTTAAGTTATTGGTAGTTTAGGCTTAATATTCATTGCAATTATCTTTAATGTGCCAGGGGAATAAAGAAGATATGCACTACTTACCAATACGTAATTGAAACTCGTTTTATGATTTTTCACGTTAACTGGTGAAATTTAAATTGTATGTGTTCGATGTACAACGTTTTCCAATTCGAATAGTGTATCGTATTAAGGGTTCCGTATCTCAAAAGGAAAAAAACGGAACCCTTATAGGATCACTTTGTTATACGCCTATCTGTCAAGACCCTTTATCTCGGGAACGCGTGGAGGGTAAAAAAGTAGCCGAAAAAACCTCGCGTGCTTTGTGCACAAGCCCTGAACCCATTTAAACTCGACCGAAAGCTAAAAGGATATATCTATATTTATTTTAAATGCTAGAGTATGCAAAAGGGAAATTTGAGTTTACTTCTTTACATATTTTCCATTATTACGAAAGAAAAAGGATCCGAGTGAGGTTAGATTATTGGAATCTAATGGTGGCGTCGAGTACCTGTAGTTCTATTCTATGGAGATTAAGGGCCCGAGAAAGGACATAGGATAGGTTTTATCAATCATCATCATTCCACGCAGACGAAGTAAAGTATAAACTAGTAAAGTATAACTATAAACATGCCATCGAAATCATGTCAACAAGCGGTAATATTTGCGGCTCAAACAGCTCCTTATGTAACTTAGTCCAACATTGACTATCGATAGACCGTATTCCATAGGCATAAGGTTAAATATTGGTTAGTTAGTTGTGTCGACGAATCACGAAACTGGTTGGAATGTTTCCCAACTAACACGTGAGCTAGTCACGTGTACGGTATTGCAGTTTGAAAATGAAAATGAAAATGAAAAATGTTTATTTCTTTTAAAACATACAGGTTATTTTACAATGGTAAAGATCTCCTAGTAGGTATACAATACCTGTGGCAGGAGATCCTGCTCATCCGTTATGTTACGAGTAGTTACCTATATAATAAAAATAAATGAACAAAAAGTACTTATATTAAGTAAGATTAGAAGCTTAAAAATAACAAAAGGAAAATTGCATGATTTTGTGTAAGTACA